>NW_008582451.1:672-920 GCF_000691845.1 Merops nubicus | reverse complement strand
CTGCTGGTGGTATAATTTTTGTTGGGCTTGGTCACAGGCAAAACAGTACTTCAGTCTTAGACCCTTTACAGAAACTATTTTTGTTCTTTTGAACTCACATAGCTCTGTTATGGGAGCCATTTAGAAAACCCTTTAAGGGAACTCTGAAACGAGCAATTTACAGTATACTAATTGCTTCCAAGTCAGAAATAACTTTAGGAAAGGATCCTTATGGGATCCGATTTAGCTTCGGTCTGTAGCGCTCACCA
>NW_008582451.1:0-270 GCF_000691845.1 Merops nubicus | reverse complement strand
GTGGGAAGGTTGGTGGGCGGGGCTCAGGGGGTATATAAGCTACAGCCTCTGCTCAGAGCAGTCATTCAGCTCCCAGGCTTCTCAGCAGTAAGAGCTCTCTAGTTTTTTTTGGCTACGATGAGCTTCATCCCTCTACAAGTCAATGCTTTTCAGTGCCAAAGAGGCATTTCCATAAAGAGCTTTGGGACCCCTAACGACATAGCTGCTCGTGTGCTGGATAGTATGCTTGTCTTCAGGTTTGTGTTTTTTTTTTTTTTTTTTTCCTCAAGT
>NW_008582450.1:60306-60764 GCF_000691845.1 Merops nubicus | reverse complement strand
GAGATCATTTAGGCAAGTGGGACATCCACAACTCCACATGCCTCGATGGGATGCACCCAGGAGTGCTGAAGGAGCTGGCTGATGTTATTGCTGAAGCTGCCCTCCATCATTTGTGAAAGGTCATGGGGAACAGGAGAGGTGCTTGAGGAGTGGGGGAAAGCCAGCATCACTTCTGTCTTCAAAAAGGGCAAGAAGGACAACCCAGGAAATTACAGGCCTCTCAGCCTCACCTCCATCCCTGGAAAGGTGATGGTACAGCTCATTCTGGAGGTCATCTCTAAGCATGTAGAGAAAATGAAGGTTGTCAGGAGTAGTCAGTAGGGATTTACCAAGGGGAAACTATGCTTGACCATTCTAATAGCCTTCTAAGATGGTGTGACTGTCTGGGTAGATGAGGGGAGAGCAGTGGATGTTGTCTGCCTGGACTTCAGCAAGGCTTTTGGCACTGCTTTCCCTAA
>NW_008582450.1:15714-60232 GCF_000691845.1 Merops nubicus | reverse complement strand
GGACAGTGAAGTGGATTGAGAACTGGCTGAAGAACAGAGCTTGGAGGGTTGTGTTGGAGGCCTGTATCTAGCAGTGTTCCCCAGGGGTCAGGACTGGGTCCAGTCTTGTTCAACATACACATCAATGACCAATGCTTATAAATATCTAAGGGTGATTGTCAAGAGGATGGGGCCAGTCTCATTTTGGTGGTGCCCAATGATAGGACAAGTGGCAACCAACACAAACTAGAACACAGGAAGTTGCACCTCTGCATAAAGAAAAACTTTACAGTGGGAGTGACAGAGCACTGGAACAGGCTGCCCAGAGAGGTTGTGCAGTTTCCTTCTCTGGAGACTTTCAAAACCCACCTGGACACGTTCCTGTCCGACCTGCTCTAGGTGAAACTGCTTTGGCAGGGGGTTGGACTAGGTGGTCTCCTGAGGTCCCTTCCAACCCCTGCCACTTTGTGTTTCTGTGAAAGCATAATTCAGGAAGAGACCTAGCAAAACATTTGATTATCATTACCAGTTCTGGCTCCTCTGAATGTTATTCTTTCCATCATGGACCTAGGTCCTAATCCTTTCCATCAGCTGTGGGAATTAAACCCAATGGGGATCTGTAAATAATATGCAGGTAAGGCAACTGTGTGCAGTGTTGACTGGTTGCCCACCTTTTCAAAAGAAGAAAAGAAACCAAGATGGGATAGAAGATTCAGTTATGAGGTGTTTTTTTCTCCCTCTGAATCTTATATTGAAAAATGTTTAGTTCAGTATTTAATGTCTGACTTGATTTAACCTATTCAATTATATATGCTACATTCTGTCACAGCATTGATGTATCTGTCAAGACTGTCACTGGAGACCTTTGTATATAAATGAGGCCATACTTTTTTCTCATAATAAATATAATCTTTTTGTATTCATGAGTTTAAGCTTAAACTCAGTGCAATATCTGAATTATTTATGTCCCCCTTTTCTTTGCCTTCAGAAAATATAATCAGCAATTGCAGAGTGGGTTCCCCAGGAAGGCACCTTATACTGTAGAGCTCCTGCAACATCTCATGGCCATTGGATCCTGTGACCTGTCCTGTTCTGTTAACTGAGCTCAGTCCTATCATATGTCTCCCCTCTCCTGAATCACAGTCCTAATTAGTCTCCTTCTGGAAGTGCTTGTGTGGAAGCAGATGTGCATCATGCCTTCATGCCTGAGGTAACTCTCAAGAGTGTTACTCATGAATTGGCTTACTGCCTGTAACTATCCCCTCAGCTCCTTATACTCCCCTGTGACAAACTTGGGAAGGAAAAGCAAAATCTCTGCAGGAGGAGCTGGCAATATATAATTGTATAAGCTCATTCATTAGGGAGAAGCCAGGAGAGGGTGAGTAAAATAGAGGTGTTACAGCTTCCCTAGATACCACAGAAAATCTGCTTTAGAAAGATCTTGGACTAGTATGAAGCAATTTTCCTGTCTGAAACTTTTAAAATAGCAGGCAGAATTTAGAGATGGGAAGAGAGCATATTTTTACTTTCAACTGTAAGGTAGAGGTTGGTGCTTGGGAACAGATACAGAAAGAGGAAACACTTTTAGTAATTTCAGATGTTGTCTCAGACATGCTCAGGAAATGCTTGCTCTTCTCTCTTGCCCTTACTAGAGAAATGAAAATTGTAGGCATGCAATATGCCTGCATCTTGCCTCTGGTTTTAAGGCAAAAAGTTTTTGTGGTGTTAGACCTTAACTTGGTATGAGCTTTCTCTCCCTTGTGGAACAAAAAAGTTTTTTTTTTCTAGTGGCTGCTCAAGCTGAGATAAATTCATTCTTGAGGAAAGAAGTTTCTCTCTAACAGAGAGAGACACTCAACCATTAGGTGAAAAGTGCAGCAGGAGAGAAAGATAGAAAAATCTTTAAAAGAAACTGTAATCGCATCCTAGTAAAATTGCTGTTTCTCTCTCATGTCAGAATAAATGTTTTGGTGCTCATTGCCAAGCAAACAGAACATGTGGTATTCACTGACACAGAGGTGAATTTACTTCTTGTTTAGAAAATTAAGCTATGAGGTTGGTTTGAACCTCTCCTTAGGTAAAGGAAGAATCTCCTTTAAACTCCTATTTGTGGAGTTTCTGAGAACAGGTCTGACAATTCTCCTTCTCCAACAGAAACAAAAGTAATGTGTTAACATAGCAGGATGAGAAAACATCAAATTCAGTTGAATTTATGCCAGAAAAATGTATGCTGTATATTGACCGAATTTTATCCAACTGACTCTGTTTCTTTTGTAGCTTCTCCGTCCTCGTGTGCCTTCATTCCTGGCATGTTACATACTCCTAACATCTGAATACCCTCCCCCACCATGCCTTGAACATGATAGCACTTACTGTTCTTTCCCTGTGTGTGCTGCAAAACTGTGAATGGCTGCAGTAACTGCAAGATAAAGACTGCATCACATTCTGCTTGTATTATCTTTTTTGTTGTTGTCCCCCTATTGTAATATGTGCTAGAAAACCTGACATTATGTATATATAACAGTGGCAAATCAGTTAACACTTGTTTTCTTTATGTAGTGTTTACCAATAAGACTTAAAATCCCTAATGTGTATGAGGTACAAGAGATCTCTGGACAAAAATACTTTCTGTTTTAACTGAAGAACAGCAATTATGTAGCTTCAAAATATGACTGGAGATTAGCAGTCAAAGCATTTACACTGCTTCAATCACAGTGGCAACCTTTAAGGCTCACTCATAGTAATTACCTGTCTGTAGCCCTGTTGCTAAGTAATTACACCAAATTACTTGATAGATTGTAACTGTAGGACAGCAAGCTGAATGAGTGAAATATTTTGAAATCAAACATTGGCATTTAACTGGATGGAGAGGCCAGTGAATTTGAAGCAAAGAGCTGGCCCCTGGCATAGGATGCTTTTTTTGCAGGCTAAGTTTCTAAAAGTTAGTTTGTGGTAACAGCAGCCAGCAGAGCTGCAGAAGAGTGAAAGCAAACCAGAGGTGCTGCACTGGGCAGAGGAAGCCAAAGCCTGGGAGCCAGCATGCTGTGAACACTTGTGGGTCGTGCTGTGCTGCAGGGCTAAGTGCACTTGCAGTCTGCTGGCCTTTGCCCTGCTAGAGGCAGCCAAGGCCTCTGCCAGAGAGAGCTGGGGTTTGAAGCCAGCTGGCTAACCTGCCCAGGTCCCAGCTTGAAATGCAGTGTCTCTGTGTAGGTAGTTAAATGAAGGGGCTGGCTTTCAGGGTGGCTGTGCCCTTTTGCAACAAGTGATTTTACTGGGATCTTAGAAATACATTGAAGTTGTGGAAATCAAGTTGCATTTTTAAGAGGTTACTGCAAACTACACTTTTGAGCACAGTACAATTTTCATTATTGACCTCAATACAAGTGGATTACTGCTTGAACTACAGGTTTTCCTCCTCACCTGAAATCTGTATGTTCCTGACAGTGCAATGGGTTTGCTCGGACTTCAGATAATCTATTTTTGTGATAGTTTAATGGAAAAAAAACAGTAGTTATGCGAGGAATGAGGATTTACAGTTAACTGATAACAGCTTATGTGTTCATTTTATCCTTCTTTTCTGTGCATCACTTGTTTATGAATTCATAGTACATGTACATACCTGTATGTACATGCAGAAATATACATGGATGTGTATATCTGTATGTGCATATGCATCAGGTGTCTTATTTAATCTGGACTGGTTAACAGGCTTTACTGTGAAATACAGTGGATGCCTTTCAGTCTGAAACCTTGTAAATACTAGTGATGTTGAGAGTATTATCCACTAAATGTAGTATTTTTCAGTTTTAAGATTCTATCCAAGTTGAAGTGCAGAGTTTTTCTTAAGGGTGACACTTAAGACTTTCCAGAAACAGCAACAGTGACAAAAGAAACCTCACAACTGTGTGGTGTTGACAAAGACTAAATAAAGAAAGTTAAACACTAAATAAGCAAATTTAGACTAGATCTTAGGAAGACATTCTTTAGTACAAGAGTGGCGAGACTCTGGTATAGATTGCCCAGAGATGCTGTGGATGCCACCTTCCTGGAGGTGTTTGAGGCCAGGTTGGATGAGGCCTTGAGCAACCTAGTCTAGTTGAGAGGTGTCCCTGCCTATGGAAAAGGATGTTGGATTAGATGATCTCTGGAGCCCCTTCCAACCTAAGCCATTCTATGAAATGCAGCACTTGTCTTCAAAGATGAGGTAGAATTCAATGATCATTGAAGTTGGAAGCACAAGAACATCTAACTACTGATATTGTGGACTTGTGAATTAACTTATTTAAGGGGTAGCAAGAAACCGTGAGCAAGCAAATAGACCATTTAAGCCTTGGGGATCTGTATTAAAATAAATACTGAAGATTTTATTTTGGCAGAAAGACATTAATTTCCTCATGTGTCCTCAAGCTTTTTGAGGAAAATCCATCCAGAGGTACTGAAAATCATGTGTTTGTCTTCATAGTTGCCTGTTATCTCTTGAACACAGGTGGTAAGTCTGCTTTAGGAAATTAAACTCAAGGCTGAGGAAAGCCCATCTAGGGAAGAGTAATGGAAAAGACAGAGTCATGGTATTGCTTCATTGTTAGAGTTACACAGAATGTGCAAACCAGAAATACCATCTGTCAGCTGGTTGTCACAAAGCACTTGTATGGTGGCCATCCTGTCTACTTTTCTGTGCTTCCTCATGAAGTTCATCAGCTGAATGGTGCTGCAAGTGTTGCAGGGGACTAGTGTGGGGTAAAACATCTCTTTGAGCAAGGCTGTAATGCCGTGGCCCTAATCCAAAGTGGATTTATGTCAATCTTGCAGCATTGCAGTATTTTATTGGGCATTTTATCTTAGTAATTTTTCTTCAGTTAAAGGTTTCATACGTGCAGAATTTTAACTGTTAGTTATGTTGTTCTGCTATTTAGGTGGTCTTTGGTCTGAAGTAACTGTATTGTAACAAAAGCCGTGTGTGATAAGGTCCTTTGAAAGTGGCCTTGATACTCGGGTAGGAAAAACGCCAATGCTTCTTGAGCAACCCAGACTTCTGCATCCCGTGAGTCACCCTCGGCGCTCAGCTAGAAAAGCAGAACTGCCTTGGTAAGGACAAAAGTGTTGGAACTTGAAACCTGGGCTTACCACAGCAGGAGCTCTGCAAGTCACTGCTGACCTGGTGAAGGCACAGCCTGCAAACAGGATGGCAGTGAGATTGAGGAAGGACTTGGCTCAGGGCCACACTTTTGTCCCACTGCCCAATTATCTATATTTCTGTAGACTGGATGTCTTATTATCTGCTGGCATCTTGTTTCTTCTTTCTTTTTTGAAAGCAGAATATTAATCTGATCAAATCTTTAGTCTTGGGTTGAGATTTTTTTAAAACAGTTTTCAATGATATGTAGAGTTTAATATGAAACAATGTGAAGTTTTCTAGTTATGAAACATGTGCATGCACTGATACTCAAGTCAAGACATGTATTTCCTCTGGAAATCACCTTCATCTCTTATATGTAAATTACTGTCTTCAGTGTCTAAGACTGTATAGTTGGTTTTCTCCTGTTTTCCCCTGGAATTAGATACTGAAGGGAAAAATGAGAGGTTTAACTTGTTGAGCTTTTGCACCTCTCTGGTAGTCCATATTCTTTGGATTATCCAAGCTGTAAGGATGGGCCAGATGTTGTACCTTAAGGGCCCAGAAAGGCAACTGAGCAAGGGTACCAAGAGTGACGTGGGGATTAGGGTCCCCTCTAGCTGTGTCACGACGTGCCACAGGGGTTTTGTTACAGTACAGATGTGTTCCCTGGGTGTCAGCATGCTTGTGTGAAACACTGCCAGCTGCTGAGAAACTAAGCAAAGGGACATTCCAGATACTTGTGGTACAGCTACATTGCTAAAAACTTACTGAAGGGGAAGTGTTACTGTATGGTAAAGGCAGACAGATAAATGTGAAAGCAGACAGAATGGGAAGTGAAAGAGCTGTAGTTACTCTTAGGCTTTCCCCACGAGTCAGAGGCATCCAGGTGCATGTTGCACAAACAAAACTATTTTCTTATTAAAAAAAACCCCAACACATAAATATATATTTTTCAGTATTTGACATGCACTGTTTCAAACAGTAGTTCTGAAAATAGACAGTGAAATAAAATTACGATTTGAGGACATGTTTTCTTTTTAAATCACGCCAATATTCTGTATGGTGTTGCTGTCCAGATTTCCTCCATGTTAACTTAACTGTCATGTGTGACTTTAGGCATCACATTCTAGTAGGCTTCACATTTAGTAAGTTTCATTTATGAAATGAAGGCACTAAGGTTATAAATATTGTAATGTTTTTTTTTCTTATGTTCTCAGAAATCTGTTATTAAGACAGCTCACTGAAAAGTAAATGCTAAAGATTTTACCTCCAACAATCAGAAAGCTTCATATTGTAATGAGACTGCAGGATATCTTCACTGCTGACGAGTTGACAGTAAAGTTGAATGCAGTGTTCATTTACTGTACTGTAAATCAATTTCAATTTACAGTGCTGTAGGCTCCTTAATTTTGTATTATTGTGTAACTGAATAGGAAGATGTATAATTAGCTTAAATATTTTGTATGCTTTCACTGACACAAGCTCCTGAACCAGAGAAGTTCACTGCAGTGTGAAGGTTTTGATCTGTTCATCCTGTGCGCTGGGTGAAGCTTTTTTAAGGTAAAAGCAGCTCAGTCTGAAAGTTCAAGTGGACAAGTAAACTATACCAGTCTTAGTGGTCTATTACATGTGACATAAAATACATATAGTTAAAAATTTTTTTTTTTTAGAAATTCTTATTCCTGGTCTCCCATAATTCTGAGAAAAAAACGTATTCCTTATATTTACTGTTCTTTCTCTAGATGGTACATGAAAAGTTGAACTATTTTGTGACTTCTCTTTTCCTGTTCATATTATCTTTTTCGTTCATGATATCGTTCTTGCCTAATGAGGTACTTCACAGAAGGTTTTGGAGTGTGACAACCATTAACAGTTGCTGTTTGTAGTAGGAATGATGAAAATAGTTCCCAATAGAACTATTTGATCAAGACACTTAATGCTTATAATTTGTGTCTATGCAGTGAGTGGAGAAAGCTGTCCACAGCTGCTAATGCTTGTTGCTAGTACCACCTCAGCAGAATACCATTCTTTTTCATCAGTTTACAGTAAAGAGTATCATAGTGTTTAATGGACGTGATTTTGTATGATCTGATAAAATATGTCTGCACTCTGTCTTTGGCTTTCCATGACACACACTACCTCCTGGCATAGAGCCACATACTAAGAAGTGGGTGTAGAGCTCACTCAGTCTCTGCATCAGCTAGTACAAATACTGATTCTGTGCAACATTTGTTACCTTTTTTTTCCAGATTGTTTTTTGCTTTCAATGTGTATTTGAGGGCTCCTTTGTGAGACAGACCATAGCATTCTGCTTGTCTCACCTTCCTGATAATTGTAAATGCCTCTGCAGCCCATAGCAATGAATACTGGATATCAGAACTGATATTTTTCCTGTACAGGGATATCTTTACTGCTGTTTAGATGAAGGGTCTGACAGATATATAGAAGCAGCTTTGGTAAAACTGTGATGGAAAATGGTGTTCCGTGTTGGACTCAGCGATCATTATGGGGCCTTTCCAACTCCAGACATTCTATGTTTAAGCTGTGTAAGTTATACAAGTTGTTTACTTTAGGCATAGGGCCCCTGTTATGCAGTAATTGCAGAATATTGGTAAGTAGGTATTATCTCCCATTAACAGTGATGGAGAGCTTGTACCTAATACAGTTCCTAGGATGCCGCTTTGAAAATTTACCCCTGGACAGCCATCCTAGCATAATTTCATTAAGGGCTGCCTGCTGACTGAGGATGAAACGGTACTAGGAGGAGCTGTAAGATCTGAAAATTAAAAGAGCTCTCGGAGTAAAGGAGTGGTTTATTGCTCCCATATCACAACAGAGCAAGGGTGGGGAACAGTTATGTCTTCAGTACCCTGCAGCCCCAGAAATGTTTTGAGGGTTGCAGGCATTGTTTTTAGTAATCAGTTTCACCAAATACGCACGGCTAAAATTCCCCATCTGCCTTTTCAAGGTAGTAAGGTTGTGATAAAGGCATTCAGTGCCCATCACAAAGATTTTCTGACATCTATCTGCCTGTAGCAGATGCATGATTGATGAGGAAGTGGAATGTTTTCTCTGTACTGCTTCCCTAGGAAGGTATGGTGAAAGGGCACAGAGCAGGAACTGGGTAGGCACTCCACAAATTGAGGTTACTCTTCCATCCATCTATCCTTTGGCTTTAGCTAAGAAGCCTAACCGGTAAGCTCACCTGCCTCACACAGGTAACTTCATAGCTCTTCACCAATGGGCTCAAACTAACCCCTTCTTTTAGTCTCAAATTTTCCCTGCAGCACAGTGGAATTAGTATGTGTGATTAGTGCAAAAATCTGCATCGTATCAAAGCTCCACGAGATTAAAAAAACCCTAAAGCCATCATTGAATACCTCAGTTAATTAAAGGGATCGATGATGTTGGCTTTTGGAACAATCCCTCCTCAATCTCGCTTTGCAAATCAGCTGCCCAGGTACACCACCATAAATTCACATATACCCCAGTCCAAAAAGAAGGAGTGTTAGTCTGTCAGAAGCACAGCAGCAGTTTTAATCCCGTGTTTATTATTTGTTTTTCTTTAGGGTGCCATCTTTCTTCCTGGAAACAGAGTAATTGAGCATCACTGCAATGAAGAAAGTCCAGGAAAGTTCCTTTTTGAAGTTGTTCCAGGTAGGATTTTCTACTCCACTTGAAATTTTTGCAGTGTTGTTCTCAGTGACAAATGGCCATGTTTGTTCTGCTAGAACAGAAGCTGAAGGTGATTAATGATTCAATAGAAGAAAAAAAAAATTGGTTAATTTGTTAATACTTTCATAATTTTTTTCATTCATTTCCAGGCAGCATAGGAAAAAAATGTGGTTTTAATTTGTCAATGTAAAGCATGATTATTCACAGCAAGAGGCTGGTCCACTGAGTGTTATAGTGACAGTACAGGTATATTTGGTAATTATTTTAGATTATATTGGATGCTATGAAGTTGTGTGTCCTGTGGTAAAAAAAGGAATACATAACATAGCATCAACAACTCATCGTTGTAGCTTGTGGATATGGTTACATCAGTAGCACCACTTAAGAATGCTCCCTGGTCACTGTGAATCATAGAATAGAATCATAGGATCATAGGGGTTGGAAGGGACCTTGAAAGATCATCTAGTCCAACCCCCCTGCCAGAGCAGGGTCACCTAGAGTACATCACACAGGAAGGCATCCAGGCGGGTTTTGAATGCCTCCAGTGAAGGAGACTCCACAACCTCTCTGGGCAGCCTGTTCCAGTGCTCCGGCACCCTCACAGTGAAAAAATTTTTCCTGATATTCACCCTGAACCTCCTATGTTCTAATTTGCACTCATTACCCCTTGTCCTATCACAGGTCATCACTGAAAAAAGCTTAATCCCATCTTCCTGACACTCACCCCTTACATATTTGTAAACATTGATGAGATCACCCCTCAGTCTCCTTTTCTCCAGGCTAAAGAGACCCAGCTCCCTCAGCCTTTCCTCATAAGGGAGATGCTCCACTCCCCTAATCAGTAGCCCTACGCTGGACTCTGTGGGTGGATGAACAGATGTAACAACAGCAATTGTCACTACTTTGAAACCTTAAACTTGTTGGTTTTGGTTTTTCAATTGGGTTGGGTTTTTTTCCTCGTAGTAGATTGGTCTAAAGAACGTTACCCTGTCAATTGAGTGGTACTCCTGACTGTGTTAAGTGATTTTCTAGCCCTCTCTATGCTGCCTTAGACTTCTGGAGGGCAGATTTCGACCCATTCAGGAGTTTAAAGGTTTACAGCGTCCCTGGTGAGGCAGTCCTGAAGGGCAAAGGAGTCCAGGAAGGCTGGGCATTCTTCACGAAGGAAGTGTTAAAGGTGCAGGAGCAGGCTGTCCCCATGTGCTCATGTCCTGAAAGACAGATGACAAGAAAGAAGACGGGCCTGGCTGAACAGGGAGATTTGGCTGGAGCTCAGGAAAAATGAGAGAGTTTATGACCTTTGGAAAAAGGGGCAGGCAACTCAGGAGGACTACAAGGATATTGTGAGGTTATGCAGGAAGAACATTATAAGAGCTTAGTCTGGCTACTGCCATAAAAGACAAAAAATATTGCTATAAATACGTGAGCAACAAAAGGAGGGCTAAGGAGAATCTCCATCCTTTATTGGATGTGCAGGGGTAACATAGTGACAAAGGATGAGGAAAAGGCCAAAGTACTTAATGCCTTTTTTACCTCAGTTTTTAATAGTAAAACCTATTGTTCTTCGGGTACCCTGCCTGCTGAGATGGAAGACATGAATGGGGAGCAGAATGAAGCCCCCATAATCCAAGAGGAAATGGTTAGTGAACTGCTACACCACTTAGACACACGCAAGTCTATGGGACTGGATGAAGTCCACCCAAGGGTACTAAGGGAGCTGGTGGAAGGGCTCACTGAGCCACTTTCCCTCTTTTACCAGCAGTTCTGGCTGGCCATGGAGGTCCCAGTTGACTAGAGATTAGCAAATGTGACACCCATCTATAAGAAGGGCCAGAAGAAGATTCCAGGGAACTACAGGCGTGTCAGTCTGACCTCAGTGCCAGGGAAGGTTATGGAGCAGATCATCTTCAGTGTCATAATGCGGCACATACAGGACAGCCAGGTGATAAGGCCCAGTCAGCATAGGTTTATGAAAGGCAAGTCCTGCTTGACTAACCTGATCCCCTTCTATGACAAATTGTCCTGCTTAGTGGTTGAGGGAAAGGTTGTGGATGTTGTTTACCTGGACTTTAGGAAAGACTTAACACTATTTCACACAGCGTTCTCCTGGAGAAACTGGCTGCTCATGGCTTGGACAGGTGGACTCTTTGTTGGGTAAAAAACTGGCTGGATGATCAGGTCCAAATAGTTGTAAATACAGACTTAACAAGGCTAAGTGCCAGGTTCTGCACTTGGGTCACAATAGTCCCATGCATCACTTGGAGGCTTGTTCTAGGCTTGGAGAAGAGTGGCTGGAAAGCTGCCTGGCAGAAAAGGACCTGGCATATTGTTAGACAGTTGGCTGAATATGAGCCAGCAGTGTGCCCAGGTGGCCAAGAAGGTCAAGAGCATCCTGGCTTGTATTAGAAACAAGAATGGCCAGCAGAACTGGGGAAATGGTCGTTCCCCTGTACATGGTACTGGTGAGGCTGCACCTCTGTTCAGTTTTGGGCCCCTCACTGCAAGAAGGACATAGAGGTGCTGAGCAGGTCCAGAGAAGAGCAACAAAGAAAGCTGGTGAAGGGCATAGAGAACAAGCTTTATCAGGTGCAGCTGAGGGAACTGGGGTTATTTAGCCTGGAGAAAAGGAGGTGCGGAAGGAACCTTATTGCTCTCTACAACTACCTGAAAGGAGGCTGTAGCAAGATGGGTGTTGGTCTGTTCTTCCCAGTAACAAGTGATGCAAGGGGAAAAAGCCTCAAATTGTGCCAGAAGAGATTTATGTTGGACATTAGGAAAAAGTTCCTTCACTGAAAGGGTTATCAAGCACTGGAACAGCTTGCACAGGGAAGTGGTGGAGTCATCATCCCTGGAGATATTTAAAAGATGTGTAGATGTGATGCTTAGTGACCTCGTTTAGTGGTAAACTTGGTAGTGCCAGGTTAACAGTTGGACTAGATGATCTTTTCCAACCTAAATGATTCTGTTTCAACATCCAGTTAGCCCACTGTGTTTTTTCATTGTATTCTGTTAATTTCTACATTGCTTTTCAATCTTTTTCCTCATTATGGCTACCTAAAAGGGTAAATAGAGGATAAAATTTATTGAAGCTCACCTTCATGTTCTTGCTCTTAAACCATTGTTATATCTAAGGCACAAATGTGGTTGTCTTGAGAGATACATGGAGATTTTTATATGTTGTACAAGTGTAAGAAATATGAAGCAGATATCAAAGATAAGGAGGCTTGTCACTTGCTGGAATTTGCAGATGCAGCTCAGCGCAGTGCAGCTTTATTTTTCCTTTTATACGTGGCAAAGGTTTTAATTAGGAGAGCTGTGCAGTAAGGGGTTAGTGTACAAAGAAAGCAAGCATGTTATTTGTGAGGTTTGCTTAACATTCATTCCAGCTTAAATCAATCACATGTTAAAAATTTTCTCACTGTGGTCTGTATTTTCTTCATATGTTCAAACTATTGAAAGAAACCCATAATTAACATTATAAGTCTGGGGTTGACTAAAATCTTCTTTCCCTTTGAAAATTAAGAGAGTTCCCAAGTTCTTTTCAATTGAAAAAGTGCCTCTGTTGTTTTTTTTTTTTCTTTCTCTTTCTCTACAGAACACTTAAAATGCTTTCTGACCTAAAATTTCTAGGCAAAATGGGACTTCCAATCAGTCATTTCATAAATAAAGCCTTTATTTCTTCTGGATGTTGTAGATGGGAGAGAAGCTGAGTGTCTGTAGTTGTAGCTATTGCTGTTACTGCAGTAGGGTCTGTGGAGGTGATAAGCAGTGGGTATGGACGTGATAAGATGAGCAGGCAGAAGTGGACTGGCACTGATTTCAATGACATTGTGCTCTCTCGTCCTGATAGATGTGACTACGGGAAGTAGCTTCAGTTCCTGCTGCAGGTTAAACTAGAAGGTGCTGCTGAGGAAGCACACAAAACTGGGGTTTTCCCATCTCAAAATGGCTGCAGCGCTGCCTTTGCTGCCCCGTCACATGTGAATATATTCATATAAAGGATTTTGCTGAATCTGGTGCTCCATATGTCCTGATTCATATGGCAACTGAATCTGCCAAATAATGTTCCTGCTGGCTGTGCTTATTATCCCTCTGTCCATGTGAATTTGGCATCGAGCGTGGAATATTTAATTGTAGGCCTGACGTGTGTGTGAAGTGCAGGCACAAAAATCATCCTGTGCAACTGTGCTGGCATCTGTATGGCACCAGAAGGTCACTGCCTGCTTCAAGTTAAAGCAGTGAAGCAACTTCAAGTTAAAAAGCCTTGGGCAGCATAGCTGACAACGGGAGTGCCAGCTGCTGAACTGATGGGCCATGCTGATGGGCACGCACAATTGCTCTTGTGTTTTCCCAGAATGTTTTTGCAGTATCTCTGCAGTCAAGTTACAAAATAATTTGCAATTAGTTTTTGGGCTGCCTTCAATATTTATCTGGAGCCTTCCTGAGGATCAGGCAGGAGGTTTTGTTTTGTGTTGTTTGCTTGGTTTTAATTATGGGTATGGGGGTTTGAATATGTTTAGGATAGTACCAGTATTATTATCCTCTTGCTAACAAGCATCCAACTATTGTGACTTCAGACTGGAGCAGTTTTCTTGGTGAGATATTATACTAAGGATTCATGACCTCAAGAAATGTTTTGGGAAATCTAGATATTTCATGGCACTGCTGTGGTCTTTGGGGGATGAAATTAAAATCAAGACTCAGGATGATTGTGGAGACATCACAGTGCCTGTAGAAGAATTGTCATCTGTATATTAAGCAAAGATAAGTGAGCTTTGCCGCTGTTGTGTCACTGTTTCTTCTCGAGGCAGTTATTGTCATCCTTTTGTGATGAAGCCGTTACCTGTTTTCCTCTTAAGTGACTCAATATAAAAATCAGTTTTATAGGCTGACAGCCATTAAACTGCACTCATTGGGTGTTACAGAGGAAAATATATTGTAGCCAAAGTTCTGTTTAGTCTTCATTAGTTTTTGTTTGAGAAAACAGCAATGTAGCAACAGGACCTATTTCCAGGTTTCTGTTTTTTTTTTTTTTTTTTTTTTGACCACTTAAATGTCCGTTGTGTTACATGTATGGCACTGAAGCTCATGCTGCTCTTGGATTCTGTTTTCCCTGTATTGAAAGTTGAAGCAATTTTAATTATAATTGCAAAGGCCATAGTGACAAGACCGCTTTTTGTCTATCCTGTCCGTGGGTGGCCTGAGAACTTGTATGCATGTTTGTTTATTGGTAATATATGCAAATTATTTTGGGAATGTATGTGGGAGTAGGTTTATACTATGAAACTAATTCTCTGTACACAGCTATCTCTGACGATGAATGAAAGAAATGTGTGTGGAGACAATTATCTTGTGGTTTTCATGCTGTAATTAAAATATAGATGCCTTTAATTTGCATTTTGAAAACATTCTGTTCATTCCTTGAGTCATGACATGATTTAGTACTTAAAATTATTCCTCCTTCCTTTTGCTATGCTGACAAAGTTAATTTACGGGAGTGAAACTGCATCTTTGTATGGCACGAGGCCCATGCCACGCTTCTGTGCAAGAGTTTTCTGTACTGGAGTCAGTGTGACCATGAGATGATTAGTGATTATTAACAGCTTCTCTCACACTCAGAGGGATATTTTATACTTAACAAAAACCAGAAGAGAGTTTAAATAAATACCTTTTTAATAGGAAAGGTGCATATATAGCACAGTTGTGTGATTAGGTTTGTTCAGGTGATTGTGTTTTATTTGCTGGTTTTTACTAGTTTTATTAGAAGATGAAATCTCATCCTGTGTATTTGCTCCTTTCTAAAGGAAAACTGAAGTTTTTATCTTGGTATGCAGGTGTAATGGGGGGAGGTGTTCACACAGAACTGAATCAGATGACCTAGCAGTGTTTCAGTGAGCTGCATGTCACCTGTAGGTATGGAATGGCAGAACAGAGGCAGTTGAAAGCACCATGGTTTGCATGTGTGGTGGTTTGCAGATGAGGGACTTTATTCCTACTTGAGTCAAGCTACTGCATCCCATTTACACCAGGAGGAGCTGAGCACAGAGATGTGGCAAGCTCAGTCTCAGCCACTGTTTTTCACAGGAGGCTTGAGCATCTTTTTTGAAGCCCCCTGGACGTTCCAAGGGTTGCTGCCTGAAGGCATAAGCCTGGCAGTAGGAGCCTGCAGCTTTCTCAGGGATGTTCAGATATTTGTAAGAGCTCCCAGAACTTGAATCCTCATCTCCTGATGCACTCAGAAAGCACCACTGGCTCAAAATAATCTGGGACTATGTAGATAATTGCCTAGAAGAGTTATTGAATGGGTGAAGGAACGTGCTTCATCATTGACTAGACTTTGATCCTGGAAACAAAACTGCTCAGTTGCTGCTATTTGACATTTTTACATGGTGGCTGCTGTACTACTCTCTGTGAGAGTGATAAATCATTTTACACCTTGGCTTTATGAATGAGAAACCAGATCACCTCTCCAGTGGTATTTACCATTTGAATGTTACTGAATCACATATTTCTTTGTCCCTATCCTGTATTATATGCAGATTTCATGAGAAAACAGCACCAGCTGTTTTCTCATGAAATGACAGGCTTGCCGACAGGACCGTGTTTGGTAGCATGTGATCTGTTTGTGTGCTCTGTTCTAAGGTATGAGTTTCCCTAGAGACACAAATATCCCAAAGATTTCTGTGATGAGTTGTTCAGTCATCTGAATGTTAATATTTAATTAGTACTGTTTAACTTTAAACATACATTTCCAAAAGTCCATCTTTGATATCCATTGTGGAATCTTTTGCTTGTAAACTCTGTATATGTGTGCTGTATTTTTCACCACTGGTGAAATATCATAGTCCACCACGTGCATCTGTGTGGATGAACTTGTACTTTGGTAGTACTGAGTTATCGAAGTTTGTTCAGCCCTCTAAAAGTGTTCTCAGTGCAGCCCCTAGTTATGTGTCTGCAGCTTAAGTCACAGTTTCATTTCTGAGGGTTATTTAGACTGTTAGGAAATATTGTAATATTTCAAGGAAGTTACTTGTAGTGTTTGCTACTGTTTTTTTCTGCATTTGTGTGTCTGCTCATTTCATGTGTGTATGCCTCCTGAGCTATCTCCTTTCCCATCAGGAACATGAGATCTTTTTTGAGTCATGGAGGGTAGAGACTGCACAAAGCAGGAATTGCCTTCAGCACTGTATGCTTCCGTTCGTTGTCAAGGGTTAGGGCTGGGCTGGCCAGTAGACAAATTACAGACGCTCTCTATTAACACTTCTCCCTTCCCAAAGGGTAAGAGAAAGAGAATAAGGCAGAGAGACTTACAGATTGGACTAAACTAAACCACTTCAATGAAAATAACAACAATGAAAGGAAATACAAATATTTACAAAACTAGCATCAAACCCAACCCCCCCGATGGCAACACATCACCGTCACCACTGATGCTGTGGGCAGGCTCTGGGGAAGTCCCAGGCTGGACTCAGCAGCAGATGGAACCAGATTCAGGAGCTGGATTCTGGAACTGGATTAAGAAATGCACAGATGAATTTCGAAGGCAGAACGGACAGAGTCCTCCTTGGGTGACAGCCATTGAAGAAGAGCTTAGCCCTTGTGGTCCCTCACCTTTATACTGAATATGACATACACGGAATGAAATACTTTGTTGGTCACTTTAGGGTCACCTGTCCTGTCCCCTCCTCCTCACAGATATAACCTTTTACGTACAGCATCCCCAATGTTGTACACAAGATTTAGCAGCAACCTTGATATCCATAGGAGCAAGTATAAGCAAGAGCCTTTCTGCACAGCAGTCCTCGCTAGTAACTCTAAAAATTGAGTGTTATCACTGCTTAACTTCAGAAAGTGCAGTTACTTAAAAGAGACTTACCTGAAAAGTAGTCACTGAACAGAATTAGTTCTTTTTTAGCTCAAACCAGGACATTTCTTTAAGTTCATTTTGTCAAGCCTGAGGGCTGTGGTCAAGAGAACAAGCCCAAATATATTGTTGAGGAAAACTGTACCATTTTTATTCTGGTTTCAATGAACTTTCTCTGTGTATGATTTTTCTGTATGTACATTTTTTCAGGAAGCAGTTTCTCAGTGATGCTATGCAACACTCTTGGTTGCCCTTGTGGTACTAATTGAAAACAGGCCAAATGGGTTGCCACAATGGGACAACTTAATTCTGCTTCTTCAGGTAGAACTACAGGATATAACTCAAAGTATTAAATGTACTTAAAATACTTCAGCAACCTTCCCAAACGCTTCAGCTGGAAAGGATGTGAAACAAAAGCTGTTTAACTTGACTGCCATGTACAAGCCTGTCTCAGGACTTGATACTCTGTCAGTCTTCTGTGATACTGTTGAAACGTTTGGCTGCTTTTGCATTACAGCTTTACTTGGAAGAAGTATTTTCTGGTAATTTGGAAGTCTGGAGTAGGTTTTACAAATTGGTGTTCAGGAACGTGTTCCCCAGTGCTGTTGTGGAGAGTGCCCTATGAAGTGTTTTTATGTTATTTTGTGGGATTCGGTTGTTGCTGTTAACAGCATATTTTTAATCTAATTTTTTCTGGCATGAAATCCTTAACACTGTTCTTTCTCAGACCACTGAGCAGTATATCATCAGGTTTCTAGTCAGCCTAGTTTCTAGGCTGACTTTATGGACTTCTGAAATCTTTGACTACAGAGTATATCCCAAAAGCCAGTAGCTTTATTAGTGAATCTCTGCAAGGAAGTGAAATATTAATTCCCAGAACTTTGAAAAGGTTAGAATGATTATTTTTTCTTTCATTAGTAAAAAAAAAAAAAAAAAAATAAAAGAGGTCGACAGGTCTTTTTCTTTATTTCTTTGTGTTTAATTGCATACCATATGGCAAATGAAGCTTTCTGCAAATTAACTGTTCTGATAGGGAGCACAAGGTGGGCTTGAGGGTTGAGGAGGGTTAAGCTTCCTTTACGTAAAAGGTTGGATAATAAACTAATTTGCTTCTACTGCTTCATTAGGCTTTCACTCCTCAAACTTTGATTTTTTTAATTTTTTTTTTTTTAGTTCCAAAGGACAACGTTATTTCATTTCTGCAGGATAGCTATTTTATATTTAAGTCAGCTTAGGTTTGCCTGGGTCTGCATACCTACGGCTGAGAGTCAGGAGGGATCTGTTTTGCATATGTATATGTCACACTGATGTCACAGTTGGTAAACAGGCCCTTTAACCTCCACAAGTGTGTTGTGATGTTTGAGATGATAAATGGCTGCCAGTGTGTTTTAAAGTTATTAAAAATTCTCCGCTTCCCTGTTGATGCACAGTGCTTAGCAGATTAAGCCCTTTAAGACTTTTGCCATGAGTTCTCAAACATCTGAAATGGGAAGGCCACAGTAGGTGATAATTTCTGTCAGCTACTGATTTGCAGCATGTTTCATTCAGGGTCCATGAAGGCCTGGAAATGTGGATTTGATAAGTTCACCTCCATTTTTTTCCCTAAGGGACACAAGTAAGACAAAATGGGAATTACAGGTAAGTCCTTTTTGACTAAATGCTCCCATTTACCTTAACAGGTTGGACAGTGGATGCTTAATGTAGATTCTATTTCAATATTCTTCTCTTTTGATATCAATATTTTGCAGTCCTGGAAGTCACGACAGCAGGACTTCCATGGGATGGGAAAGGTTGGACTCTACAGTGAAGCACCAAATGGGACAGATGATTAGCTGACATGTTTGACCGTGTCTGGTATAATTCAATGTGGTGTCTGAGGCATGAAATATTTCAGGTGTTTTTGAACTCTGTTGTTTTGAAGTAGAACTGTTTGCTTTCTGTAAGGATGTAGCCTTGTGAGAAATAAGGGGCAAGAGTTCCCAGCCTTATCTTCTCAAGAGTAATTGCCATGTCCAAGGTGAGAGTACACCCACACGTATGATGTGTAGCTTTCCTTGAAGGCTTAGTCGAATGTGAGGAACACAATGCACTAAGCAAATTCTCTTCTCTTGACTTTAGGAAAAAATTGTTTGTGTATTACGAGGATTTTCACCCTGCTGCAAAAAAAAAGCCTGTCCGTGGTCCATATGTGCACACATCCAAACACTGAGATGCTCTTTCTACCTTTGCTGTCATGCAGGCACTCTGTATTCCCTTCACCATCAGCATAGCTAGCACAAAATTGATTCCCTTTTCTCCATTATATAAAACCCAAAAATGAAGTGTTAAACCAGCCAGCTTTGACTTGTTCCCTCCACTGAATTCCTGTCTCCTCCTGACGTGACCCCGGTGGATTTAATTGGTGCTGCCACAAAGATGAATGCCTCCCCCTGCACACACTGACAGCCAGCAGTGCCTCTTCATTATTTGTCAGGAGCATAGGACCTCAAGGGCATTGCTGATACTGCCGAGTGAACTAATTTTACCTCTGGTACCTTTTGGAAGGAGCAGGCAGGCTGTTTAGTCAAATGGAGACCAGCCTTTTCTGTGCAGAGATATCTGTGTGTGGTGGCATATTGTGCTAAAGCAGCTTTGAGCGCTGCTCATTTCCCATTGAAGATCTCCTGAACACATTGCCACCCTTATTAATGGAGTGATTTCTCCAAAATGTGTTTGGTAGGGAGCCGTCTCTCTGCATGTGGACACATTGGCACACTCTGGCTCATTCTTGCCCTTCAAAGGAAGCCGTAACAACTCTGAACTGCCTTTTTTTTTTTTTAAGTGATCCTTGGAAATGCATGGAGTCAGCAAGCCAGAGAACTGAAGCCGGCTGAGGCTTTGCTGCTTGTGCCTCACAAGGTTAATGGTGAGGGCTCAGTGGGAGTGAACACTTTTCTGTCTCAAGTAGCAGCTCTTGTGATGTGCAAATATTTGAAATGCCTATAAGAGGTTTGCTTTCTTCATAGTTTTTAGAAAAGCAAAATCCAAGCCATCCCCAGTCCTACATCCCTGTGAAATGAGATGGCGGGTCACGCCACCAAGCTGTTGTGCTGGCATCATAAAAATCTGCTTATTTCAAGCTCAGTTCCCTATGGGTCAGTGCATGTAATATCCCTCTTCAATGTGTTTTTTTTTCCCCTTTGTTGTCATGGCTACTGAACAGCAGCAGAGGAAGGCACCTCTCTGTGCCCTTGCGTTCACGCATGTTTAATTGAGATGATACCTGCATCCTTGTAAGACACACAAGCTTTGCAAATTAATGATGTTAAGGAAATGTAACTCTGAACTAGTGATTCTGACTAGTGCTCTAGCCAGCAAAAAGTTTTTATAATCTTTATACTGGGGGCTTGCGGAAGAGAGGCAAGACCAGGATTGTGACTTGCAGAGTGATATGAGTAATTTTGCCTCTTCTTCATGTATAAGATACCATCATGATATCATATCTGTTTAAAGATCAAAATTGGTGTGACTCAGTCTTCAAGAAGAACCAAAGAACTACCAGAAAATATCCTCTTCATCCTGCAAGAGGAGACGGGTCACCTTTTCCCATTGAGAAAATGTGGTCTCTTTCCTGATAGGACTCCAGCACTTGTATCTAGCATAGAAGAGCCTGCAATAGCCGATTTAAACTTTTTTTTTTTTTTTCAGTATAGACATGTGGAGAATTTCCTCAGCTTTGATAACGCAGGCTTTGTGGGGCTGAAGATACATCACGCCCAAACTGTGTGGCTTGAATGGGTTGTGAAGCTACAACAGCCTTCAGCAATTTCTGTTACATCCATTAGCTCTATGCTGTGGACGCACCATTTTGTTTGCCTGTACAAAGTCATGTGTGTGGATACTTTCCACATTCTCTGCTGTGTAAACACAAACCTTATGTCCTAAGAAACGAAATGCCTCTTGTCTTCCTAACTACAATAGCATGTCTGAATGATGTCTTTGACAGCTACTAGCTTTCTTCTTTTTAGCTTCATGTATGTCCCTCTAGTGGCAACATCAAAAAGTCCAGTGAGGTAACAGACATACTTCTGTGTCGGATACCTTGTTCAGGCCTTTGGTTTAAAATGCATATACCTCCTATTTCAAATGGGAGGTGGTATCCTACTTAAAATGATAGGAAAGACAGAGAGTAGGGGAGTTGCCTTGAGCTGTCTGGAAAGCTGGTGGCTGAGTCTGAAGGCAGATCTCGCCTCCTAGGTGCACCAGAGCGCTTCTGTTTCCAGTGTAGGAGGCAGAAGTATGCAGGCAGTGAGCTTATGAAGCTCTCTTGTCTCTGAAAGTGGTAGAAAATGCTCCATTTGGATTGAAGGATGGCTTAGCCAGACATCCTCAAAAAATGGTACTTCCTAGTGCATAAGTCATCTGAATAGAAATGGCATTATTTTCCTGAAGTTTACAGAACTTAAGGCAAATATGCTTTGTGTTTTTTCATGTTCTTGGGTATTGCTGCCTGACCTAAAAGGCTCACAAGTCCATTGATCTTCATCTAGTCCTTCTGCAGACTCTCATCTTCCTCCTGTTCCATTATGGCTGCTAGACAAACATGGTTCCTTATTTAAAATAAAGTGTCATCTTTCTTCTTTTTCATCCTTATGGTTAGATGAACAATAAACCACTATTAGAGGAGAGGGACAAAACTTTTTGAGCTCATGGTGAGTGCAAGGACCTCGCTTGTCTTTGTTTCTTCAGCACAGGTGCCAAATTTAAGGCTGAAAAGCAGAATTTCTGCCTCATATCTGCTAGTTTTGCAGTTATATCATGTACTAGTACATGGTGCTTATTTGTTACTCTGCATGGTAAAAGGCAGGTTAGCCGAGTCCTTAACTTGGACAGGAAAAGAAAACCTTTCTGTCTTTTACTGTATATGTTTTTTAAAGCTCATGGGCACAACTGGTTGAGAAATCTATCACAGATAGATCTATGACAGATCCCTGCTATATTCATAACGTGTGTGGTTAGCTTTTGCTTTCTGCAAGACGTAACAAGGAACATGTGATTGATGTATGTTTGCGAAGACATAGCTTCAAATTACAAGCTCAAAGTTGGCTGTTAGGTCTTAATGACCCTGGTCTACAATATAGGTGACAATTAAAGGAGGAATAATGTCAAGGAGCAGTACTTGATGGCATGTTGACTTCTTCTGCAGACCAAACAGTCTTTTTTCATGGGAGGAGGAGGAGGAGGACTGCTGCTGTGGTTGAAACAAGCAGTACCCAGCAGCCAGCGTTGGCACTCCGTGGAGCGCGTTGCACGTGGCGCGTGCCTGGGGGCAGGCTGCCCTTTCCTCCACAGCCTGGCTGGGAGCACCCAAGGTCTGCAGGAGGATCCGCTCTGCAAAGGGCTCCTTTGAGTTTGATTATGGAAAATATGACAGCCTCATCAGCCAGTCTGCTGCACGCCAGTGTGGAGGAGGGAGAAGGAAAACACCCAGAGAAGGGTGATCTTTGTGGCTTGCCAGCTCCAGCACTGCAGCTTATGGGGTCCGCGGGGAAGACGCCATCTGCTACCATTTGGCACGACTCGGCTGTGGGAGCACAGAGAGCATTATTGTCCTCGACCTTGGCGGAAGGAGATGGCAGCGTGCCTGCTGGGCTGCTGTCTTCAGCCAGAGATAGGAGTGGGAGAGATGTGATGGTAAAATAGCAACTGCCTCCGTGCCTTGCGTTCTGCAGGGGTATGAGTGCTGGGGGAGAGGGATGAGGGTGCACATGACTCTTTCCTCCTGCTTTGAAAGGACACACTTCATCAGGATTGAGTGGGTTCTGCTCACCCTTGGGACCAGCAAGGGGCTCTCCAACTGTGGTGGGATAACGTGCCTGTCAAGGACAATGACACCATTAAAGCTCTTAGTAATGTGACAGAGGTGATAACGGAAGATTTACACAGGCTGATGAGAGAACGAGCTAGCTCAGCAGAGACCTTGTTGAACTTGGATAAACATCCCCAAGCAAGATTAGCTACACCAGGGGCTGGTTTCCTTCAGAAGGACAGGGTGCAGGCAGCTTCATGCCTTTCAGTTTGTGTTGGGACTTACTGTCATCTCTTAAGTGTGGACCTACATTTCTAGGGACAGAGAAGAAGGAAGCAGGGGATTAAGGAAGAACTTCAGATACACTGCCTAAACAACCAGGTACACCCTTCTCAGGGAACAAAATGCTAACACCTAGCTATGGGAATAAAATGACGTAGAGGTGGGATAGTGTACTTTTAGCAGTAGGCAAGCCAAACAATAAATCAAGGTACGAGAGACGATAATGTTTGGAGCTAAGGAGAATGAATAATGGAATTAAACAGTGGAATACCAAAAAGGTATATAAAGGGGGGCATCTAAATCAGGGGAATATTAACTAATTTGGGCCATACTCTTGCTATTTTCTTGTCAGTGGAAAGTCAAGCTGAGCTATGGTGAAGGCAAAAGAATAGTCACAGTGTAAAACTCGTTCATGCAAGGCATGCATGCATGTGTTGTCTTTCCATTTGTGATATTGCAAAGGAGCACTTCCAAAATGGTGAAAGAGAATCCAGGCAGGGAGAGCAGCCTGCAGTTTGCTATGGGCCTGGGATGGATGAAAGTACATTTAGCTTCAATCTGTTCAATTTTGGACAATGCCGATAGAAGGGTCGTAGCTTTGGCAGTGATGGATACTTGAAACCATTGCCATTTTTAGCTGTTCCAAGGTTTTTCACATTCTGTTTATTGGACATCTATTTTTCTGTTTAACACGTATTGCCAGATACACTGCAGGTGGTGATTAGCTACAAATGTTAGATCAAGTGAGGCTCTCCTTGCTGTCTCTCCTGATTCCACTGCTGTGCAGAAATGATGGGAAATGGGAATAATTAAGGATATGTTTTGGCACATTCCAGATAACTGTAATTTTGCTTTCCTGGAATTATATGCATGATTACCTTCCAATTTAGGTTTATGAAATATTATTACAGTGTGAGCATAGCTTGCAAGCAATCAAGAACTTAGATGTTCAACTATAGTGCAATTCAAGAAATTGATTGTTTGCCAAATACAGTATTTTCTATGATTACTGAAGAAAACATTTATCTCTTTTATTTGTACATCTGTGATGCCTCATGATAAAAAGGCATCAAGGTATGTCTTACATAATTCTGCTTTACTTAAAAGAAAAACCTATTGTGGATATGCAAAACGCTGCACTACTCACAGTTATAGTACTTAGTAGTTCTTCCTGGAAAGTGGCAAGAGACCAGCAGCACAGGCACATAGGGAGAGCCCAGGATGTTGCTTTAGAACGTTGCCATTATGGCAGGAACTAGGCCCATGGTAAAGCCTGTCTTCCCTCCAGATGTTTGTTCTTTCTGTGTATTTATGGAGGAAATCTGTATGGATCAAAGAGCAGTATTTTGCCATAATGATTGCAAATCCATTTATTGTGGTTCAATATTATTAATCTTTGTTAATGTTTGTGATAACCTAACCAGTCTTTGTTTAAAATGTGGTAATTGCTCTGTTGACTCCAAATGAATATTTGGGATTGTTGTTTGAAAGCCTAGTCAAAGGTGAGTTAGGCTTCAGGGCACTAAAACCCCAAAGGCTGTTTACATGTCAGTCTTTTTAAACCACACAGATTTGCAGAAAAGTGGGCTGTTTTAAAGAAGGTGCTGTAATAGGTGTACACGTATATGTTGATTTATTGTGGTTTCAGTACAGCTTTGTCCACACATGCAGATAATGAGAGAAGAAAAATACGAAAGTAATTTTTCATTTGAAAATGCTTTTGATGTCTTGGGAGTCCTACGTACCACAATGATAAAACCATAGGTCAGGTATGTTTGGCAGTGTTGACACCAGGGCTGGGATAAGTGAAGTTTACTTGGAGTACAATTAAGTACTGTTGGATCTGTAGCTGTTTTTTTCTTTTTTTTTTTTTTAACACATCAGCTCTCTTTTAATTTGTTTCCTCTTCCCATAGCATCAACTACGTATCAATATATTATTTCAGATAAATAGAGAATACTCCCCTGGAAATGCCCTGAAGTTTCGTTCATGTTCATAAGTTGTCTTGGACCAACAAAGGCTGAGGAAGAGATTTAATAAGGCTTTTATTCCATAGTAATTAAATGTCAGACTGATGACACCGTAACTCAACCCATTAAATTGCTATGAGAAAAGATATAATCTGTCAGGCAGAGATGAACATCAGTAATTACTAGGGCTTGATGGCATGTGTGACACCCCCTCAAACTGTGTTAGCCCTTGGTTGAGTCCTTGTGTCTGAAACAGAGGCAGTAATGCACGATGTTTTTCCTAAGGTGTTTTGTGCCTCTGTAAGTGAAACGGAGACAAGCGTAATGTGTTATGTGAATCTGAACTTCAAATTCACATTTTAATTGGTCACCATGCCTAATCCTTGATGTTTTTTGATTATTGTTTGTTCTGATATAAATGTTGTTGCTATTTTCTTAAGCAGGTGATTCATACAGTTCAGAGTCCAAGTAAAATCTGTAACAAAAGCTTTTAGACAATTTCAGCTTTGACGTAGCTGGCGTACGTACTTGGAGGTCTGTTGTACTTAACCCGCTCCTGTTTCTGAGCAGAATAGCTAAAGATTAAATACTGTGCTTAGCTCTTCATCTTGCCCTTTCCTCCTTCAGTCACGTAACTTGCTGCAAAGAAAAATATCGAGGTTTCGCACGGCTCACTTTTGTACAGCAGAACTCATGTTCTCTCTAACAGTACTTTAAATTACTTTTTATAAATTGGTGAGATCAATGTTACGTGGCGTGTGTGACAGTTCTTTTGGTGGTCACTTCAATAATTTATATATTTAAATGATTAATCTTGGCCAGCTCTTAAACAAAACAAGGTTTAAATCTAAGCTGGATCTTTTATTTTTTCTGAAGCAGTGGTGCCTGACCTCTGTCTGTGCTCTGCAGCAATATTTTGTTCTGCAGCATGACAAAGAGTATCTCTCCTAATTGCTGCTGCTAAACAGGCCTACTGAATAGTTTGTGCTTAAAATTAATAAAATACTCACAGATCAGCTTCTCCAAATCCATGTATTCCTTTGGCTGAGCTAGGTGACAAAGTAGTGTATAAAGACCTCTTAAATGTAAAGACCTTGTAAAAAGTCTGAACTCTGCCCTGATCTGGTGCCAGGCAATCAGCTGAGAGCACCACTTGTTTGTCGCTGCTTCCAGTTTACTTCAGATTTACTATCCTGTGGCAGCAAGCAGTGGTATTTTAGCCAGGCCTTTGGCTGTTCCTGTACTTGGTGGCTTTATCTAGCTCTCAGTTTGTCTTCCTAAGGGAAAGAATTGCCTCATTCAGATACAGATGCTGTATTAAAGCTTTGTGTTTAGACTTACTTGCTGTGCCTAAGCAAATTGAAGTTATCCTGCATTTTCTTCATTTTAAGTAAGTAAGAAGAGAGTTTTGCCCCAATGTAATTTGATTTACACTTATCCCAGCAATGTAGTTAACTTCCAAACAAATCCTGCAAAGTCCTGTTGTTGTGTAGACAATGACTTTCAAGAATTGAGCCAAGCCTTGACTTTCTACCTGGGGAATTCAGTTTTAACCTATCCAGCAGCTCCTCACTGCATGTTTCACAGCAGAGGCCTGCTCTTCATTATAATTTTTTTTTTTTTTTCCTGTGTGATAATTTTATGTCCAGAAATTTAACATGAACAATTATAATCTTTTGGGGAAACCAGTAGGGAAACTGCAGAGATATGTTAAATATAGGAAGTTGAAGTGATTAAGTCATGAAGCTTGCAGAACCAACACAAGATGCTGATTATGATTTTGGAATTGACTTTATTGTTCTGTAGTCTGAGTTGTGAGTAATGCCCAGCTGACAGAGGCAGAGAAACATGTCTTTTGGTAGCCAAATAAAACCATGATGCTGTGTGCTGGAAAGAAAGGCAGAATTGATCCTATGTATTATCAGCTGTATAAAATTTACTGTGTTCTGGCACTTTGAGCAGTTTACCTACCAAAGTGAATCAGCCCATTAAAAAGTCTCCATAGAGTATGAAGTACTCTGAACAGATGTAGGGTTTCTTCATGGGCATCCTTAGATGTTGTATGAGGTCCAGGAAGCAAAACTGGCAAGAAAGTAAAGGCAATGAGTGCTTAATACAATTTCCCACTAGTATAATCTCAAAGATAACAAGTTATGACAGGCAGCAAGTGAATGAATACTTGAGGGTAGATTGTTTTGCCTCTCTCAACAGGCATATAAATCTGTCTTCAATTAATATATACATGGAGAGAAAGTAAATATATAAACAGTTTATTAAATTTGCATTTGATTTACAAATTATTTTTAAATTTTAAAAAACCCACAGACTTGTGCAAGCAAAAAGTTTTCATATATGAATGTAAGTTTTAAGTTTCAGCAGGCTGCTTGCTTTCTCCTCAGTTGTTTATATAAAATGCTTTCTAGTTGCTTTCCTGGTAGGCAATTGTACTCCAAAATGCTCTGCATGCTACCTTATAACTAAAAAGAATAGCCCAGTGATACCATGCTAATGACACTGTAGGTGTCTTGCTGGCCAGGGCTACTTTAAAATTGGAAAGCATTTGAGGTAGTATAGAAGCTGCTGTAACCATTTTTTGTGATGACCAGATAAAGTTTAAAAAAAACTCATTTCTGCCTTTCTGAATTTTCAGGGATTGTTTGCAGATAATAGGTATAAAGACTACTTAATCCCTAGGTACAAGAAAAAAATCAAGGTAATTGGAAAAAGCTTACCTTTGTGGAAGGTGTCAGTAGTTCAGCCATATAGTAGATGGAAATAGTTAATGGAACACAAATACAGGAATTAAAAAACATACTAAGAAAAAAAAATATAGAATCAGATGGTATTAAAGTGAATTCTTGAAAATCATACATATAAATACCATTAAAATGCTAAATTAATCCAAATTATTTTTCTATATTTGTGCACATGTGATTATAGGCTGTACTATCCTGTTCTGCTGTGAACAGCAGTCAAATACTGTTCTTTGTAACATGATCTAGAAGGAAGTGTCCTTGCCCATGGCAGGGGGTTTAGAACTAGATCATCTTTAATATTCCTTCCAACAAAAACCATTCTATAGTTCTATTATTCTGTGGAAAACTGTGTACTGTCTTCATGTTGTATTTTCATAAATTGCCATCAACTTTGTTGAAAAACTGTTGTTTCTAAACTTGAATAAGTTATATATCCTCTCTAGGGAACAGTTCTCCCCTGTCCTTGAAGGCTTTCAGAGATTTGAAAAAGAGCTTTAACGCTATGGTGTTAGAAAAGCTCACCTGAAGTACAACACACTTCTGATTTTCTTTCCATGTGTGACATGTCCTGACAAGAGGTGTTTTCTTGAGGGGGTTGTCCTGCTTATGCAGCTGGTCAACAGATTGTCTTCTCAAATTGCTCTGTCTCAACGTGCAGCTCTCCCACCTCTTCCTCTGCTTTGAGGAGATGAGTGCAGAGGAGCATGAAGGCTCCGAAACTGTAACGTAGATACTGCTTCGTAATTTTCATACAGTTTAGGCTAATGACCAACTGTGGGAATGAAACCAGCACTGGCTAACAGTGAACAAGTTGGTATGCCAAAACAGACTTTTCCATTACTTTCTATATCTGTGTCTTGTAGGAATTTCTACATCTAGGTTTCTCTAGGAGATTCTAGAGATATGGTTTCTCAGCTCCCAGCCACGTCTGAACAGCCATTCTGCTAAGTGTCTCCAGAAACAAGGTCTCTGACAAATGCCAAATCCTCCAGGATTCTGGTTCTCTGCCCAGCACTAACATGTCTTAATTCTGGAGCTGACAGTGGCCTGCTCACTTCAATGAGTGCTGGCATGGTCCAGGCTAGCAAGCCAAGATACAGTGGCATCTGCAAGGCTCACAGCAATCATCTGCAGGCATTTAAAAGGGTAAAGGGTAAATTTGAAATTGTATTTTTGCCTAGGTTAGAAGTACCCATTCTTCAACCTGAAACACTGCTTATAAGTCATGGCCATAATCTTTCTATAAATACTGAGAAAAAGCTAGATTACTAGTTTTTTGCTTACTAGTTTGCACAGAAGCACATATGCATGCACAAGAGAGGTGCTGCACACTATGGTTACAGCATTTCTGTGACTGATTGCACTGATGTGAATATAGAATCTTTACCCAGAAAGTGTTTTGATACATGCAGCTATTTCAGAAAAGCCTTTCTTGAATACCTGTGTATTACATTTTTAATAATAAAGAATTAAGTGTTCCACTTTGTGTTAATATATTTGAAAAGTAGTTTACGTTGAAAAGGGATAATTCACTCTTCCTTTCAAAGGGAAGTTGCCCACCTGAGGACTGATGAATTTTAAGTGTGTGTTGTGACACTTGACTGTAGTCTTTGTAACTCTGGGAATACTTGGAAGTCTGACCCCAAATGGTCTCTGGGCACCTAGGAAGTTGTTTTGCCTTTTGTTCTTTTCCCATTACTCTAGTAAATGTTTAAATATTCAGTGGCTAGGGTAGAATTTTCCACATACTATGTTAACTATTTCAATTCCTATGTAAGGAAAAGAACCATAATTCTTAAACTAAGGTTAATTTAATCATCTTTTGCCAGTGTTTTATAGGGGACTACTCATAGTTTTTAGTTTTGTTATTTTCTTGTGTAAATGTTCTGATTAATAATGGTCTCTCAGGAAAATTGGAGAATGCTGTAGTTGGTCCTGTATCTCACTGACCTTATTACACAGACAAGTTGAAGTCGTAACAGAAAATCCAACGCAGAAATGCAAACTTGGAGTGGGAGAAGTTCCCCCCAGATATACAACCTCAGGGGAGAGAGGGTGCAGCTCCATGGGTGCAGACACCAGCTTGCCAGGACAAGCTAGGGGTGCCATTTCCCTTGTGCACTCTGATGGGCCATACTTGATCCTGTGTTTGGCAGGGTAGATGGGATTGAAATCTACTTCAAACATATTCCTAAAGATTAATTAAAAATAAGCAGAGGATGACAGAGCTGGAAGGAGAATCCCAGTTCTCAGAGGACTATGGGTGTTGGCATCAGACTACAGCCTGCAGTGCCAGGTGTGACCCCAGTGTTGGCTGGAGCTATCTTGTCATTCTCTGATGTATTTGCAATGTAAATGATACTGTGTTCAAAAAAAAAAAAAAAAAAAAAAAAAAATAGAAAAAAAGTGCACTGTACTGCATGGGATAAAGAAAATGTAAGCATTCAGAATAAAATGTAAGCCTGACTTGGAATTTCCTGATTGCCTGCAGCTTCGGGCTGCAGAGGGCTAGGAATATAACTGGAATGAACATGAGGACTATGCTGTGATGCCTTTCTGGTCTTTGAACCACTTCTCTTTATGTGTAATTCTGTAATAAATGGACAGATTTATAGGGGTTTGTTTTGGAAAGTCAGTATTCATGATCTGAGAAGCTGTAGTTGTGTTGGTCTGTGTCGGTACACCTCCTCTTTCAAATACACCAAATGCTTCACAAAACTAACTTCTTGCTGAAGATGAATCTACATTTTTATCAGTATTGCAAAGCTCCTGCATATTACTATTGCAATAAATTTGCCTCATAAAGGAACAGAAATTTGTAACAAATCAGAATCCTGTCACAAAGTAGTTAGTGCTTTAGCACCTTGACAGAGAGTATATGGCCTGCTTGTTCATGTTTTTAGCTGCTATTATTTTTATATTCAAATAAGAGGCAATGTTATAACTAAAACATACAGTTTAATTAATGCAGAGAGGACATAATTTAGTCAAATGTTTGTACATTGATCCTACTTCTGACAGGTTCACTGATTCCAATAATCATTTACAAGAAGCAAGTGCCAGAATACTTTAAAAATAGACATAATACATTATGAGATTTTTAATCTATCGGAAACATTTAATGACTTCTGTTTGGCAAACCACCACTTAGAATCTTGCAGCATTGCATCTGACTCCTGATTCCAGTGGCAAAATTCCCAGCAACTTCAATGTAAACAAGATTGCAGCCCACTTACGACAAGATATTGTGGAAAATACCGTAATACCTTGAAATGGAAAAGAGAATTTTAGGTGAAAAATTGCTAAGTATCAAATTTGAATTTAGCCATAACACCTATATTTAAACATCCTATCTGCCCCCCCACTCCCCCATGTGAATGTTCTTGGGGGTGGGGGGTAAAGTAATTGCAAAGACTTAAATAACTGCATGTGGTCAGGAAGTGTGATCCAGATTGCATCCAAAAGCCTTATATGTAATAAGATATACCACAGCTCTTAGAGTATGCTCTCAAGTGGAAAATCAAGTAATAGCATTCAAAAGTCTGTTTGTTCTTTGTGGATCTTATTGCATTATAGAACTACATTAATTAAGAAGAAACACACACAGCTATGACCTTACTAATGTGCTCCTTGCCTATAATTTATTGTAGTATAAAAAACGTACTCTAACCAGACAGCATGTTTAACAGTGTTCTGCACATTATGAAGTGATGGAGCCTCCTGTGAGACTCAACCAAAGATGAACTTTGTTTCTTTAATGGCAGGAAGCAAAAGAAAAAGGAAAAGGGCATTCATGTGCAAACACTTCCCACTCTGAGCTGACTGGTTTTGCTTTTCTATTTTTTTCCCCAGATGATTTAGTGGTGTAGCTACTTAATGACTTCAAATAGCACTAAAATAAACAGCTGCTCTCAGTACTTTCTAGCTAATATAGCCTATCAGCTCAACAATTCATGGCAGAGTGATTAGATTCACTTAATTACTGATGGAGTAACTGGGAGACAGAAGGCAAAGGTGTTTCTGAGAATAGCAGGCATCTAAAATCGGTCTGATGTCTCAGAAATCCTGGATGCTTTTCAATGCATTTATTTTGGGAATTGGAGGGAGGAAAATTTGGGGGTATCTTTAGCTTCTGAGAAGTGAAGGCAATAAATGATGTGATGCTGCTCTAGGCTTTTACAGTACTCTTTAGATCTCGGTCATCTTCCTCCAGATGAAGAGGACACTATTTCAAGTGGGGAAGTATCCTGGTAAATAAGGGCTAGCAATTAAAGGGAAGGGTTCAAGATCTCCCCTCTTCCTGATCTGCACTGCCTGGGAAGCAAGGCTTGGGAGAAAATTGGTAAAGAAATCTTTAATAGATGCACGTGCTTCTGGTCTTGGCACTCCTGAATGTTTGAGCCAATACTAAATGACCAAATGGTGCAGGTCAGTAAAATAGTTGTTCTCTCTCCAGTCCCACAAGCAGGGAGGCCTTGCTCATGCTGAGATACAGCAGGAGCTGGGGATGCTCTCCCTGATGTGGTGTCTTTCATCTCAGTCAGTGTCCCCTGCTGCCTGGGATGGTGGCCCTGGGCTAGCTTCTTGTCTTGGACCTTCCTCCCCTTGGTCTTAGTTTCTTTCTGGAAACATCTGTGCGGCCCAGCTATTGCCACTGGTGGCTGTGAGGTGCTCAGCTCTTCTCCTGCAGTGTGTGACCGCCATGAATGTCACTTAAATTGCCTTTGTGCTGCTGCTGCTGAAAATACTGTCGGGCATCTACCTGCTTCTGTAGCCCCTGTATATCTACTTGCATTTTTAGGCTTTCCTTGAAGCACCCTGAAGTGTGTGCCAAGCAGTGAAAGAGGCAGGCACCCACAAAGGACAGTTTACATGGTTGGTGGAGCGCTACTGGAGGCAGTATTGATAGCCAGTTGGTTTATACCTTTTTACCTTGTAGTGAGATAACCCCTGCTGATACCATTAACTAGATAAACCATGCTTTTACTCACTCAGTTTTTCAGTGCTGTTTTATTAACTGGGAATGAAAAGTAGAGTTACTGTAGGCACTGAGGTATTGACATTTGCTGCTGATGTGGCTTACAACTATAGTTCTCCATCAGCAGCCGGTGAGGAGGCCTAGAGGTTGTCCAGTTCCCCTTAGCTGCTTTGTGTTGGCCAAACACTGCTGCCTTCTGACGCTGAGTGGCCCTCCTGCAGCTGTGTCAGGAACACATGTTCCATTTAATTCTGCTCAGTTTTGGCCTGAAAAGCAGAAAGCATAACCAAAACACACTGGAATACCTGTGCACTGTGACTGCTTTTAGTGGTTCCTAGTGGAACTGTCATGGTCTTAAAATCTGTTGGAAGAAGGTAGGCAGAAAGAAATCCAAGGGATGTTTTGTTGAATTAGCTAAATTTACTAAGTTCTGTTTGTTTCAGAAACAACACACAAACAACATCCAAGCTTAGTGCATTTTTGTTGTGGCCAACAACAGTGAATGCCAATGGAAAGCACCCGCTGACAAGCCATGTCAAAGCATGGGGCTCTAATCTGCATCTGTCCTGGATGATTATTCACTTCCTGCACTGTAGGAAACAACTTGACCTTCTAAATAATTATTATCCCAGTTATTTAGACCTGCAAGAAATGTATGACAGCAGCTGAAAAACCTCCACCTCCAATATATTCCTCATAGCATAATTACTGGTAGGGTCATTATCTGATTTTTATATCCTTTCAACTGTGTCTGCTTGTTACTTCTCCCTAGGAGATGGATAAGAAATGGTATTTTATTACTGGGAATAAGAATGTACCCTAAATATTTAGCATGGGAAAATGTATTTGTCTTCAATGACACATAAACATTAACTTCATCTGTCCTAAGACAAATTAAAGTAGTAATGCCTTAGTACAGAAGGTTTTCCTAAGGAAGCTTAGGATTAGGGAAAGCAATTTTAATTTCTAGGAGAGAAAAGGCCATATCTGCAAACTGTGGTGCTAAATGGACACTAAAATTCTTGTTAAAGCCATGTGGTATTCATGACACATAAAGAACAGGCAGAGCCAGTATGTGTGAGTTCCCAATGTAACCTTAACAAGGAGGTTGCTCTGTGCCCTTCTTTGGAGAAAACAGCTGTGCCTTCTCTGTTAACACCTAAAACCTCTGTTCTATTAAACATAAAGGTCATTGGGTGTCAGCAGACTGAGGCAGGGATAAATTGTAAATAAAAGCACTTTTTCTGTCTGTGAGTCTTACTTAGCTGTCTTATGTGCAGTGGCCAGCTAAGCCTTTTGTAAGCCTGGAATGATCTGATCTGTAGGTATTTCCCACCTCCTAGTACGCATGCAACAAGCCCTTCCTCTCTGACATAATGCCTTCCTTCAACGTAGCTGCATGTTGAGCATAAACTATACCCTAAGGTACTAGGATGTGAACCCTATATGGAAGTCCTTAAGATTTGTCTACGTGTCTGGTGCCATGCATAGTGAACTCCTAGCGCCAATTAGGGCATTAAGTACCCTGAACAATAAAGGATTTGCCATAAGGTGTGGAAGAGAGGAAATAATGATATAAGCTGGGATTTTCCAGTCTACTGAGCCTTTTACTTCCAGACTTATTCATTAAGGGACTTATCATTAAAGAGCTAAAAAGAATTATTGAAGATTTATTAAAGATTCATTAAAAGAAAGAGAAATACCCTTTGCAGACACTTAGTCACTGCCTCTTCCACTTCCCTGTACTGATATTAAGGCCCTGTTGTAAACAGTTGAGTGCACATTCAAGCAGTAGTTTGAAGAAGTCCTGTACTGGGCACTGAACTATCTGGGCAGGCTGGGATTATGAAACGTAGCAGGTTTCTACAGAGAACAAGAAGGTTTGGACTCTGGGTGTGACATGACCTTTAATTTCCACCCCAGGTGGGCCCTGACCTGCAAAGAGTGCGATTGAGACTAATGTGCATGACTGGCAGTTGAGCAGGATTTGGTTGTTAAGCTTTAGGAGAGAAGCATTATAAATCACGCTTCTGCAAAACAACTTGGACATGCTTACTTTTGTCTTTGGGTAGGTGCCAGCATGCAGAGAGCAAGAGAGAGATTATTACTTGTTGAGAAAAATTAATGGCTTTATGTATAAAACATGGGAACCCTCCAAAACTGTGTGTCTGTTTGCACTGAGAAACTACACATTCATGAATCCTACCCTGGTGTCCCTGGCCCTTCTCAAAGCAACACTTTGTGGTAACCTGTTATGCTCCTTCTTTAAATGGCAATTTTGTGTGGCCAACTATATATTTTTTTCATACATCCAGTTAAATTCTAGTTGTTGAAGTAATTATGTTCCTGGGAAGCTTTAGACTGCCTGAGAGAGCTAGATGGGGAAAAAGGAGTGAGCTTGACTGATTTTCTAGTTTGGGGTTAGGAACAGGGACCTTGGGAAGAAAGATAGTTCCGGATTCCTTTCTTTTCACCCACCACTGTTCTTTTTCAAAATTCTGTGTTAAATAAGTGGAAATCTGCTTGTATAACATCAGTCACAAAATATACAGTGAGCAAATGCCCTTGTCCCTAAAAAACATTTTAAACTGATAAGACAGTTTGGATATTGTTAGAACACAGGAGGCCAGAATTGTTGTCCTGGCAGCATGTGTCAGGGCAAGGTGGGTTCTTTGGAGTATTTCAAGGTAATGATCTTTATGCTTAGGTTTTCATGGGTCTGTGTTACAGGATCTGTTGACTTGGTGTTTGTGCACGTAACTCTTTGATGTGTTTGAAGTGTGTGTACTCTTAGACCAGGCCATGGGCTGGTTGCTCCTGCAGAAACCCCTAAATAGGTGTACCTGAGTAGACACACAGTCTAGGCACCAGAGACTGGAAGACAACTGGAACAGAGTTAATAAATCTGTTGGGAAAATCTGTTTGAGGAGGATGGGCAGGGATTGGGCACTTCTTCCCAGAAGAAGCTGAGAAATTGTGAAAGACAGAAAAAGCCCACTCTTGTAATTCAAGCCTTGGGACCTAAAACCTGGGAGGTGCTGTAATTTGTAGCTCGCTGGAGTCAACATGGAGCAAGCCAAGGTGGGAGACTGAATTTTCCATAAAACTGCCTGCGCAAAATGATTTGCTTTCACCTTCTGAAAATCTAATAAACACATGTTAAAAATACAAGTTTTCTTTTATTCTTGAAACATCAGTGACTGAAACAAATCGCTTAAAAATTCTCAGTAACAGGGAGACAGTTTTTGTTGTTGGTCTGCTATTTCAATTAGTTGAACTTGTTCTGTTCAAGAAAGCAGTGAAGCCAGGAAGCTTTTAAAAAATAAATGTTAAGCCAGAATCCTCTTAGTTCCTGTTTAGATAAACGGTTGCTCTTTTAGGCTATTAACAAGTGTCTAGATCATCAACTCTGCATTTACCATCTGAAGAGACTGGTAGTAAATAACATATGAACTTGAACTTAGAAGATTAAATTGTCCATCTCTTTAGATAATGTTATGTCTTCTGATCTGTGTTCACAGTTGGTATTGCCTGTAGTGTATAAGGACAGAAGTAGTTCACATGGATTTCTAAAGACCTCAAAATATGCATGCACTGGAATGCAAAAGATGATTAAAATATCACGGTTTGCTACTTACTATAACTAATCAGCCCAGTCCACTGCATATTTCTGAATCCCTCGCCGACATCTATGGATTCCTTCTAATAAAGTTTGTAGCAAAAATGCTGAGATTGAGAGTAGATATTACATATTTTAGTAATGTACATATTTTAAAATTAAGTCATAAACAGAAAAAGAATCAGGTACTGCATTTCTTTGAAAGACTGACAGAGCTTTTTAAAATATATTTTCATAATGCCTTATACCCTTGTTCTGCTAGTGCTCTCAGTGAAGAACAAGGATTAGAAACTGTTCCTCTATCTGTCCTCTGGTACGTTGCTCACCGAAACCCAAGAGGTACAGTTGGCCTGCATTTCCTGGATGAATAATTAAGAAAAATAGTGTCCATCTGTTGTTTATGAAAAATTTGGATGGGAAAATGCTGAGTTACACATGGTCAGAGAATGGACAAACTTTGTTTTGCAAGGGATGTCAAAGAGCAGTACACCCTTGGGTCTGCAGCTGCCCCAGAAATCGTTGCACCCCAGCTAGTATTAGCCGGCAGCCTGCTGATATTTTGCTGCTTGGCTGTTGCAATCTCTGCCACCCAGTGGACAGCAGCACAAGTCCATAGCGTGCTTGTGCACCAGTGGGTTGCTCAGATTGTGCATGAAAATGTTAGTTTTGCATGTGGGACCTCTTTGAGGTGCTAGCAAGGGACTGTCATTCTGTGTTTTGCCTGTCTGACAGGACAGGTGGTACAGCCTTGGTCTCTGGCAGAGGAAGATTGCTGAAGTGTTGACTATAACCTACAATGCCTCCAATTTTGAGGTGTCTCCATTTTTTCCAGCAGTTTGCTTCCTTGCCATTCAGTAAAATGCAGTTAATTCTTTAATTATTTAATTCTTTAATTAAGATTTTCAATGCTTCACATGGGCAGTTTGGGAGTGAGCTACCAAGGAATATCAAACTCTTTTCATGACGCTAGAGCTTCATGCAATGACTTGAACAGCAAAAAGTGATTCCTGGTGCCTGTGCTGAGATGCTATTGAATTTAAATGGGGTGGTACTTTGTGTTTTCAAATTATAGACTCCTTTTAATTGTCATTTGCCATTAAATTCTTCCTTTCTTTCCCGTTTTTTTGACCACTTCCTCCTTTGCTATATAGGATAGCCAAACACTAGCAAACTGTGGCTGCCTAACAGCTGGAAGATGCCAGTACTCTCAGATTTGATCTTCTATCCTTTATTTAGACTGTTTCTAGGAAAAAGGCTTGGAAGCAGTGCTGACATTCATCGGCATTAATTTTGAAAACTTAAAATTATTTTGGGCATAACAGTGTGCTTGTTATGCCTGGCTTGCGTCAGGTGGCATGAAGAGATGCAATTCAATTATCCTGTTCTGAGATAAAGTCACAAAACCAGCATGTGCTTTCACTACATAGTAAAACTCAAGCAGTTAACTCTGAAGGTCCTTCCAGTTGTCTTTTCTTTTATGGGAATTGCATTTATGCTTAAAGAAAATACAATTTGGATTTATTTGTAGTGTGATTTAAAGCATTTTTAGGAATCTGGAAATAACGGAGCATTATGCAGCAAGAAACAACTGAAATGTTTATATAGTCTGTCACAGCACTGTTCACATAGGAACCGCTTTGAAATCTTTCACATTAATTCAGCAGTGAGCAGTGCATGTGGGTGTTTTCCCATTTTGAGAGTGGATTGGTATCACTTAAGGCAGTGCTGTTGTGTACTCAAGCTGCTCAAATTAATTGCACATGAAAGTTTAGATGGAAATTCTTGCCTTTCCTCTGGTGCCAAGGGTTTTCAACTAGTCATTTTAGTGTTTAAAATATTTATTCAATATTACACAACATAAAATCTCCTAAAGACTTGTGCTTGCTGGTGTGAATGGACAACCAGCCTATCTAGTGATGGCTGGGTGAGCGCAGTTTGGAGTCCATGTGGGCATCACTTCTTCTGCTGAAGTTTCTGTGGATCTCTGCATTTCCTACTTGAACTGGCAACTGTTGTCTGCCTGAACAAATCCACCTCTGCTTTCTCAGACCGTGTCCTACAGGCATCCTGACAACAGAAAGGTTACAAAATGGAACATTATACAGCCTAGCTCCTTTTCTGTGTTCTCTCAGAGCTAGTGATTTTACAAAAACTCCAAATGTATTCCCTGAATTCTTCCTGCAGTAGAGAAACTTAAGGCCAGATTTATCTCTAGGAAAGCTGACCCCCTGGAAGGAGACTTAGTGGACATGGTAAGCAAGGAGCTGAGCAGATGTCAGCTGGACACTCTGGGGCAAGGGAGGCAAACTGCAGCCCAGGCTGTGTTAGCAGCAGGGTGGTAGAAGGGTGCCTGCTCTGGTTGGGGCTCTCCAGCACAAGGAAGACTCTGATGTACTAAGCTGTTAGAGGGATGGCTCAAGCAGTTGCAGAAGAGGAGCAACTAGGGGAGGTGTTTCCCTTCATCCTTGAGAAGGTGAAGGGAGTCACCATTGCTGCCTGCAGCTACATGATGGAGAAGGATACAGAAATGCCTTTTTTAAAAAAAAATCTTTAGGTGAATATTAGCATTGTTGTTGACTGTTTTTACTGCATACTTTCGATAGGGAGTAAAATAAAAGTCTTGCCTCACAAGGATGAGGCAAAGGAGCTGCACACACTATTTTGCACCAATATAATTACTAGAAGTTTATTTTGCTCTCTTCAAAGAAAGGAAGCCCAAATCCCACAGCATCCCAACCCCTCCCTTATTCTACTCTGATTTCCCTTTCTTTGTGAGAGACATGATTTCCATTTGCATTCAGGAGGACAGCCTGTTCAGCTTCAGTGCTTCCAGGGAGACTCCTGGGTATGTGCTGTGTCCATGCTGGGGCTAGCTAGCAACAGGCATCCATATGGGAGGAATTTATATTGTCTGAGTGACCTGAACACTGAAGGTACTGTAAATGGTGTTTTCACACACTGCAGCTAATTCCCACAGCTTCCATTGCTTTAGGCTGTTGCTTCTGATGAAAAACAAACAGAACGGTCTGAGAGCTGAGGAATGTAGTCTGCAGCACAGTCAGCGTGCAGTCTCTGATGGAGTGTACACTACAACTGAAGTCAGAAAGGGAGCTGTGTAATGCCCCTACAAAAGAGGGTGTCCAAGCACGGTGCTCAGCACTCCTCAATGTCACGGCCACAATCCTCAGAATCTTTCAGAGCTCTAAGGACCCAGCAGGACAATCCACTTTAGTGGCTTGATGCTTTACCTTGTCAGCAAATTGCCGTGATTCCTTGAAGACATACTCAGAGCAAGTTTCAACAATGAACCTGTAGAGTCAGTAAAGTAGTATTCCAGTCATGAATGAGTAAATGAAAATATTCACTATTGACAAGTGTTTCCCTAATTTCTTACTGAAGAAGACAATAACCATGGTAGGGGACAGTGACTTTTTGGAAATACACTGAGCAAGCACAGTGAGCGTATCACATGGGTTTGTATTCTGCTAGGACTATACTGTATGTAACAACACTGCAGCTTCTCCTGCATGCTGCCTTTTGCTCCGGCCTCCATGTTCCTCTCTCCACACCTAGTCTTTCCTATAGTCTGTTGCTTGACTCCCCCCTGCAATTTGCTTGCTGCATTTTCTCGTGAAGTGAAATGTATGCAAAAATAAGTGTTGTTTAATAATTCTTCTAGAGTGCATGATATGTGCTGATATTGATGATTAGTACATTTATCACACCTGCAAATCTCTGATTCTCACACTGGACAAACAGCCTTTTTTGCAGTGGCCCTTGCACAGCAAAATGTCTTGCCATGTGCAGTATCTAGGAATTGTTCCTTGGCTAATTCTTACACACCTGTGGAAATGCCCTCTTTATTCTGCAGTCTGTCAAACTGACTTACTGTGGTTTAAGATAAAAAATAATTGTATATTTTTTGTCATGAGCTACTGGTGAACATTAACCAAGTCATTCTCACAGTATCCAGTCACTTGTGAAGAATTACCAGTGGGTTTGGTTTTTTTTTTTTGAGGAAATCCTTTAGTATTTTATGTAGATGCAAAAATAACTTTGTGCACCAAGAGCTTGTTGCCAGTGCTAGAAGGACCTTTCCATTCTTCTCTGTGTAAAAGTGAAGACAATAAAATGAAACTTTAAAAGAACAAACTGTATTGTCAGTGGAACAGCATGCATCTGCCTGTGAGTGCTGGGAAATACAGGTAAACCTGCCTTGTTAAGTAAAATACCATACAAGGATTTTGTTAGGAAGTGAGTCATCATGGTTCACTTGAGTTTCATGATCAGGGCTGGCTAGTCAGTGGCAATGGCTTTTTGAGACTGCCCAAAGACCTGCAGAATTTTCCTGCTAGACATTGCACAGTCTTGCAGAAAGCTGCTTGTATATAAATCATAGAATCTTAGGATGTATTGGGTTGGAAGGGACCTCCCAAGGTCATCTAGTCCAACCCCCCCACAATAAGCAGGGACATCTCCAACTAGATCAAGCTACTCAAAGCTTCATCTAGCCTCACCTTGAATGTCTCCAGGGCTGGGGCCTCCACCACTTATCTGGGCAACCTATTCCAGTGGTCTGTCACCTTCCTACTGAAGAACTTTTTCCTAACGTCTAACCTAAATCTACCCTTTTCTAGCTTAAAGCCATTACCCCTCATCCTGTCACTACAAACCCTTGTGAATAGTCCCTCCCCTGCTTTCTTGTAGGCCCCTTTCATGTACTGGAAGGTCCCTATAAGGTCGCCCTGGAGCCTTCTCTTCTCCAGGCTGAACAACCCCAACTCCCTCAGCCTGTCCTCACAGGAGAGCTGCTCCAGCCCTCTGATCATTTGTGTGGCTCTCCTATGAATACATTCCAAAGGTCCACATCCTTCTCATGCTGGGGGCTCCAGAGCTGGACACAGGACTCCAGGTGAGGTCTCACCAGGGCAGAGTAGAGCGGCAGGATCAACTCTCTCCATCTGCTGGCCACGCTTCTTTTGATGCAGCCCAGGATTCGATTGGCCTTCTGGGCTGCCACTGTGCATTGGTGGCACATATTTACTAGTACCCCCAAGTCTTTCTCCAGTGGACTGCTCTCTAATGTGTCCTTTCCCAGCCTGTGCTGGTAATGTTGGTTGCCGCTCCCCAGGTGCAGGGCCCTGCACTTGGTCTTGTTGAACCTCAAGAGGTTCACCTGAGCCCACCTCTCCTCCCTGTCCAAGTCACTCTGGATGGCCTCCTATCCCTCTGCCATGTCAACTGCACCACCCAGCTTAGTATCGTCAGCAAACTTGCTGAGGGTGCACTCGATGCCACTGTCTGTGTCATTGATGAAGATATTAAACAACACTGGTCCCAGTATGGACCCTTGAGGGACACCACTTGTCACATTTTTCCATCTAGACATTGAGCCATTGACCACTACTCTCTGGTGTGACCATTCAGCCAGTTTCTTATCCATTGAACTGCCCACCCATCAAACACATACTGAAGACAGAGGATGTTATGGGGGACGGTGTCAAAGGCCTTAGTGAAGTCAAGCTAGACAATGTCCATGGGTGCAGCAGGGCACGCCATACTAAACTGGTCCAAAAAGACCACTTGGAGACTCATTTTTCCCATAAGCCCTAGCCCTTTAATCCTAATAACTGTAAACAAACCCTGACCTGCAAAAATCTTTCCATTTTCTTTTTTTTTCCCTTCTTGTCTGGGAAGAGAAATCCCACTCTGTAACCTTTGCACAACCACATATTAGTCTAATTTCCTACTCATCATGACCTAGTGATTTGGAAATTGCAACTACTCTTGGTTTGATTTTTCTTCCTATGTTTTTATGTTCTGTTTTTGTCGTTTCCCCTATTCCTGTTTTCAGTTCAGTGCTTTCATTAAACTTCAGTCACATATACCAGCTGGAGGGCAGACAGTTTGTTGACATTTCAGCCAATCAAATGTTTGTAGAACAAAAGGGGTTATTGCATATGCACATGAAGACTAGGCCTCTCACCTATTGTTCCTTACCACCTTGGGAGGCTTTGGCTGATCACTGTTTCCTCCTTATGTTGGCCCACCAGGATATATAATTTTTAGGGGGCTCGGCATAACAATACTCTTTTTTATTCCAGCTGATTCAAAAAGGCTGTGCCATCCCCTGTTCCCTGCTGCTGCTGTTGTCCTTGTGCAGTGTTTTTAAAGTGAGCATGAGCATACTAGTGTGTTAGAAGGCAGGAGGTATAATAAGGCTCTTGCGTCTGAGATAGAAGAGCCGGCGGATCCATGCTTGGTCATATATCTGTTTTTCACCTTTCATCACTTCATTGAAAGAAAAAAAAAAAAGACAGAATTAAACTGGTGTGAGAAGAAAATTGTGATCTGTATTCCTGTAAGAAATGCTATAAATTGCAGTTAAGCTGTCAGGCAAAATAGCAGTATTTTTAGTGATCAGCAGCTGCCACTAATTTTGCTTTAAACCATTAAAAGCAAATGTTCAGATCTCAAGAGATGTTTTAACCATCCCTTAGCAGAAATGTTCTGGGAAAATCAGAAACTAATGTTGCTTTAAATTAAAAAATAATAATAAACCAATTGAGTTATGAGTTATGATAGGCAGTGGACACAAATATTTCTTTAGAGACAAAACGCACCTCCCCAAAGAAGAAGGAAGGCGACTTTCTTTTTATCAAATGTCTTCTATTTGCTAAAAGATCCACAAAAAAAGATTTGCTCTAAGAGTAATATTAGCAAGAATTTTATTAGCACAATACCTTGAACTCCCTACCACCACATAGCATACCATCTTTTCCCATGCCTATGTTTAATTGCCTCAAAGCCAGCAGTTCCCACGGCTTGTTTTCCACTAAAATTGCTGAATCTTGGAATTCAAGCTAGCAAAACTTGCATCTGTGAAAGTAATGAATCTTACATTATAATAAATCCTGAGTGATTTGAGATCGCTTTCTTGTTTTTCATCTTTTGACTTCCCTTGCAGGTTTTCTGGTTTGATTTTGGTTTTGTTTCATTTTTTTACCTTTTTTTTTTTTGGTAGAACTCTGCTATCCCATCTGCAAGCAATATTTTTTTTTTTTATGAAGAATTTGTCACTTAGCTTGGAAGGACAATGTCATCTCAGATACAGCTAGTGTTTTGTTACTTTGTAATAGAAGGGTGAGTTCTTCTTGGAAGGTTTGCGGGAATAAATATTTCTATAGGCCTTTCAGCAAGTAATAGTGTAGAAATTTAAAGCTACAGAATTCTTGTGACCGGCATGTTCAGCCCGAGTGTGCTGTAAGGAAGCAGATTGCCTTCACTTAAGCTTCAGTGCTAAATTCAAAGAAAAGCAAGTGTAAGTGACAACAAAAATTGTTAACAGTTAAATGCAGCTAAATGTGTTCCTTTTTTTTAAAAAAAATTATTCATACCAGATATTATTTTTAATAGAAAAGGTAACCTTGCCAGGGGTTATTTTAAGAATGTGATAGATGGTAATTTAGGTTATTTCTTCACATTCACATTGCTGCATATAGATATCAATACTGATAATTCAGTAGCCTCGTAGCTCCCAAAGGATTTGACTGCATAATCAGACCACTCTACAGCTGAGCAGTCTCTAAACATCAGGGTTCAATAGATGTCTTGCTATTCCAGACTGTATGTACCAAAGAAAGGAAAAACTTATGAAAATTGGCCTGACTTGTTTCAGAGAAATGCAGTGGTGTGGAGATATGCATGTTCTTTCTCTAAAAGAAAACAAGACATCCCTTAGAGGTTACTCTGTTCTGTATTGATTTTTTTCTTTTTTTTTCCTTTCTTCTCCCTGAAAGCAAATTAAGATCAGCTTGAGCTTTCTGAAACTCTTAACTGGAAATCTTCCCAGAGGTGAAGATAGTGTTCGAATGAGTTTCCAATTAGCAAATAAAAAAAACCCCAAAACCTATTACTAATATCAATTAGCTAAATACTCATTGAAGTAGTAAAATAAAAAATTAATTTCAAGCCTGAATGTATTACATTTCCTTCTCTTGTCCAGCCCAAAGCAGGTGGTAGTTTAGCTGTCCTATAACTGCAGGCCTGGAAGGGATCTCCAGGAGCAGGGTCACCCCACAGAGTTGCCAGGTAACGGTGGAGAAGTAGAGAGGGTGGGTTGGCTATGTTGGGGGGGTGGAGTGGGGGTGGTACATGGAATGCCACTGGAGTTCCACGTTGCTCATTTTCTGCTCAATAAGGTGCTTTTTCTCTCCCACCTTTTGGGAGCAGAGCCTGTGGTCTCTCCTTGTGCATGCCTTTGGGGCACCTGCTCTTGTCTGGCTCCTTCGTGAAGGCTCAACCATCCCTGGATCTGCAGTGCTGTGTGCATCCCCTGCACTCGGGAGTGTTTTGGGGGAAGATACAAATGGATTTTAAAGCTGTAGAGGTATGTTAGAACCCTTTCACAGGGCATGATCTTGTCCCGTGCAAGATCGAAATAATGCAGTGATGATCTGAGTTCATTTTACTTACAGCTACATTTGAGGAG
>NW_008582450.1:0-15683 GCF_000691845.1 Merops nubicus | reverse complement strand
TCCCTACACTTACTTATTACTTTTATTACTCCCAGTTATGTACTCTGTTCATTACTCAAAGAACTTACTGCTCAGCTATTTCCCAGCAAGGATAATACCTCTTTTAGCAGATATTGATTCAAATGACCATCCCAACATCACAGGTAGGACAACAGAATGCACATCTACTTAGAAGATTAACTTTAACTCTGTTATTAAATCAGCAAACAAATAATAGCTTTAGAATGTTTTCTAAAAAACTGAGTACCATGTCACTTAACAGTGGAAAAATGTTGCAAATGATCCATCCTTAGTACAAACAGGTATCACACTGAACTGGAGGAAGATTATATCTGTAATTGCTCAACATTTATATTTTTATTTATGGTTCATCAAAAAATTATACCCATTTATACTAAGAACCAAGTAGAAAATAAGTCATTGCACAAGATATTAGTTTTCTGAGACAGAAGTACACAGTTCTGTTCAATAAATTTGAAAATTAAGGAATAATTTACCAGCTTAGAGAGATGTGGGTATCTCAGCAATACCTCCTACTCCTCTGCAAAAAGGTACTCCATCTACTCTAAGAGTTGTGTACAGCTGGATTTTGTCATAAAGTAGATAAGAATAAGTGCTTAATAAGGAAGGAATTACTGCTAGTGAAATTGTGCATTGACAATAACTAGTCTCTAATTCATCAAGGAATTTGTTCCATGTTCATTTCTTTTTTATTGGCCCCTAGTGCATTAGGTTTGAGTAGAAAAAAAAAAAAGTCACTGTGCATATAGGGCACAACCAGGGGATGCCGGCTGGCAGAGTAATTAATGGTCTGTGAATCCTCAGCCTATGTCTGGAGCCCTGACTTGCTACTGGATGGTGAGGAGCTGGGTCAGACCAGCCCCTTTATGTTTTTATCCACCTGCCAGTGAACTGCTCATCTACAGGCTCCCTCAGGATGAGACTCTTTCCTGGGCCACAGAGAAATCTTTCCTAGCTGCACAAGACATCCATTATTTGTTTCCCCCTGTGAACTAATAGTTCATTTCCTCTTTCATTGTGTTGTGGGCATGGCAAACCCCACCTGCTGAGGTGAAGTCCAGAGGCTAGGGCAAATCCAAAGCAGCTTTGATGTTAAGCAATATCTTAAAACCCAAGTTCGAGAGAACTTTTAGAAAGAAGCTACTCATTCAGAAGCTCTGTGTAAGTGCATGCTTAGATAATTTCAAATGACTTGGCATTTGCTGGTTTCCAGCCAAGTATGAGCAATGGGATGCTTCAAGGTGCACGTAAGAAGGAAAAAGAGTTTTATAATAACTTTATAAATAGGTTTTCAGGATCTTAAAAAGGATGTTAAAAGATGATGAAAATCTGTTCAGATCCTTTTAAGGTTTTGTTTCTCTTCTTTTTGTACCTTCCCTAGTGCTATAAAGTGCAATTTACATTTACAGCTTCTGAACCACATTAACCAGGTTGCTTTTCAGTGTCTTCTTATCTTTTTATATTCACTTGAAATCAAGTGATCCACTTGCCTAATTGCTTTAATTGGCATACTGATAAATTCAAGTGGTGGTAACTGAGTTTGAAAAAGCTTTCTGAGTGATTCTTATGGAAGACAGGTAATATCTCTGTTAAGATTGCCTTCTTAAGCTATAGTTGTTCTCATTGTCTTGGAGCATCTCATTCAACGACATTTTGCATAGAATCACAAAAATGAGAACGTTTCTTTACTCAGCCTGGAGTGGCCTTTGCTTGCTCAGCCTGGAATGGTCTTCCTCTGTTCAAACAGGCAAGTAAGAACGGACTGCACTGCTGCACGGGCCTCCTTTCCAGCTGGCAGCCCCGACTGTTTCTTTTGAGAGCTGCTTGCCCTTCTTCATTGTGTGGCTGACCCTGCAGCATTCCTGTGTGCCTCTGGCTCTTTGAACAGCATTTTGAGATAAAACTGCTCACTGTGATAAATTGCATGTTTTAGTTAGTCTTTGGAAGTGTAACTTCCACAGCTAGAAAAGAAAATGTTACCCCATCAAAATGCAGTATTTTCTTATACCAATTCAGATGACCTGCTCCATAAACAGAGTAGAGTGTAGGGTCATGTTTGCTTTAAACAGCTGTGTTGTCCCTTTGACATTGATGGCCATTATTTTGCCCTCATTGGTAACTGGACTCTGTTTTGTAATGCAAATTATGCAAAGCATTTCATTAATGTAGTTCCCTGGGGCAAAAGCTTGCTGCACCTCTGCCCTACCTTGTCCAAATCTGCTCTGCACAAAATGGAGTGATCATGCACAGGCTGGGCACCAGAGTGCTAGGTGAGACTCTTCTGTGGAAGGTGCAGGTTTCATTTCACCATGTCTGCTCTTGCTGCTACTAAAATGTGGGTTCTGACAAAGGCCTTCCCTTGTCTTAGCCAAGCCAACCTCCAAGTTTTTCTGTCTTAACTTGTGACTGCCATTTTTCATGGGAATCCTGAACAGATAATACGAAAGAAAATATGGAAAAAGGTCTATTTAAAATCAAGGCATGTTTTTCATCATTAAAGGTTTCCCTTCTGAAATCTTAAAAAGTGACTACCTATATATGTGTTTTCTCAAAGCAAACAACTTTCACCAACAAACTTGGCTTATGCTGTTCTGTAGAGCAGCCAAGAAGTAATATTTACCAAATTTGACATCGAGATCAGTAGGAATGCAAATAGAGTAGCCCTTCAAAAGACACTGTAGTCAGAGCAATCATCCTGCAGCTTTGACAAATTTCCTAACATCTGTTCTGGTGCCATTTCTGCTCTACAGACCTGCCATTAATCATAGCAAGGAAAGGGTTTTAATTAAATGAGCAGATTGACATATTAAACTTTTGTATGATCATGCCATCTGTGTGGGTTATATTTGCAATTCTCTCCACAGCTTCTTAGATTTAGGGTATCCTTCAGCAATGCCCTGGTTATGATCAGGAAGATGCACCAGCCCTACAGCACTGGGGTTACTGAACCAATGTGTTAGGCTGTATTTGTAACATGACGTATATTGCAGCATCTCATTTCTGAGCTGCATAATTTTTCTTTTACAGTTTTGGGTTTGCCATTAGGTCTTGTTTTAGTATGTATCACTACTTAGTGCTAGCCACCACTGCTACTGTAGATTTCAGGTAGTACAAGGTATATGAAAATTATTTACTTACTGCAACTAAACCTCAGTCAATAGATAGTTGGTATGGGCCACAGATTAAGAAACATTTATGATGTGTCTTAACTAAGGCTGTTGTCCCGAAAGTGGATTCTTTACCCAGTGTGCAAATTCCAATCCACACACAGAGAGGAGATACCGAGTTTACTACAGTCTTGTGCAGGATTGGGCGCTAGCAGGCTAATGCCAGGAGAACTAGCACCCCATGGCTGCTTCTCTTCCTCAGGGTGGAAGAATGGCATGGCTGATGAAGGAAGCAAAGTCTTATGCTGGGGACCAACAAGAGATTGCATTTTAACTGGCAGTGTAGCCACATGTGGTTCTCCTGAGCTGAATCATCTTTTTATTCCCTGCTAGTAATGTATTGGTGCATTTATACAAAATAGTCAGCTCAAGAGAAGACTGCTCTTAATTCAGATGGAAATTGATAACTGAAACTTCGCAGTGCTTTAAATACATAATGTGCTGGCTGTATTCAGCTTGTACAGTAGTATTTGTCATCTCTTGAACTTGTAATAGATTTAAGCAGTGTGTTTAAATGAATGATTAGATGTGGCTATAAATAAAAGGTTTTTTATAGGTTCAGAGAAAATCCATATACAATTTAATTGTGTAGACAAGTTCAATTCCCAGGAAAGCCAAGAGGGAAATCAACTGATAATTTTAATCCAGAATCAATTTTATTTAAATTTTTTAAGCGTGCTGATCCAACTTTTTCATCCAGCGGTCTGTTCTGCTGAAGTAGCAAGAGCATTGTGGCTGGTGTTTTAGTTGAATTGGGTTCCCCCTTACACAGAACTGAAGTAGCTGGTGAGCAGATGAAGCCTTTGGGAGCTCATACTGCTATACTGGTATTGACCTATTTAAGCTCAGGTAACTACTTATCTGTCTGCCAACACTTATCTCTGAGTGAAATAATTATTCTGCTGCAGTATAGGAATTGAAAAGTGCTGTCACAAAATGCTGCCTTTTCAGCTGTAAGACGGTGTCTCAAATGTTGCAGGAACCTAAAGGAAAGGATTTGTCAGAACTTGGAGAGATTTAAATGTCTGAAGGGAGGCCACGGATAAAATATGGTAGCATGGGTATAGTGCAGGATAACAACTTCAGTCTTTCTCTTCCCTGATAAAGGCACTTGGTAAAAATAATAGCTTTTTCTTTAGTTTTTTATGTATCCAGTTTTTTCAAAATACAAGAACTAGGAACTAGGTTGTCTTTGACCAGGTAGGCTACCTTCAAGAGGTAGCAAGCTTCCTGGCAAATGCCCATGGTTTGCACTGTTTTTTGTCTCAGTTTCTGTGTAAACACTGTATTGGCAGGAATTTGTTGAGCTGTTTCAGTCTGTGTGAATGAAGGATGTCAACTAAGACAGATGTATTTGTAAATCCTGATGATTCCAGACTGTAGCTCATCCAGTACATGGAGGACACTGGAGTTTTCTGCGTGCTGTTACTGCAATACCGTGCCTGTGTACCCATGTTGTCTGGGTGGGCTTTTTAAAGAAAGCAATATGAGCATCAAATAAAGAAGTCGTGTCCTACCAGATGTAGGTACAAAGCTAAGGAAGAGGGTAGGATACACAAAATAAGGGTATTTTATGTTTCTGATAGTGAATGCACATCTGCAGTTTGGAACATTCTGCATTTGTATTATTAATGAGAAATTCATGTATGCTTTTGAAGCACTCTTACTCCAGTTGAAATGATTTAAAAGATTTTTACAGGACATAACATATCGTGTGCATTGCACTCTGTCTCAAGGTTACCCCTCACTGTACAAACTTGCACCAGCTGGAAAAGTTTTTGTTATTTATCCTTCAGTAAATAGTACTGGCAGTTTCCATATGTTGTTAAACAGTTATGTTTTTATGGGTGCTTCTACTTGTGGATTGTGTGTGTCACATGGCGAGAATGATCCTCAATAACACAGAGCTGGGTTTGATCTTGCTTAGTTCTTAAAGTTCCCAATGTGCTTGTAATAGACACAGATGCACACAGGACATAGCAGACTTAAGGGTGTTTCAGCTTCTTGGCACTCTGTAAGGATTACATGTTTGGAGTGAAAAGGAAAAGAAATTGTGCTTTATCTCTTTGGAAAAGTGTGCAGCTAAGGGAAGTATAGGAAAAAGGTACCCAAAGAGTGTTTGACCATGCTCAGCTTGGAAGTATATTGGATTGGTTCAGGGGTGATTACAGTATAAAAAGTCATGAAGAAAAACTGCATCTTGTATTTCATGTCTGCAGTCATCAGGGTTGCAGTGAACCTGCTGCACAGGTCAGGGAAACACAATGTAGTGGAAGGCTCTAACAAGCCCTGTCAAAGTGAAGAGCCCAGAAGTATCATTGGAGCTGTGAACCTATCCCCAGGTCCTTGTTTATGTGCAGAACAAATTCTCCACGGAGTGCTGGCAACAAGCCTAGACGCTTTCCGACAGAGCTCTGCTCTCAGCACATTCTGATCTTGCCCTCTGGAAGATACTCATAACTTCTTCCATAGCCTGGACTGACTGGTAATGTGTAGGTGCTAAAAGTTGTGGCTTACAAAAGCCAGTAAAAATGGGCCGTTCAGGTAGGAGGCTCGTTGGAGTGGTAAATCTTGGGATTCCCCACGGTTGCCCACCCCATGCTGCAGCTGACCAACCCAAACTGAAAATAAGATCATGGCTATGCCCTGTGTTCACTGAAGAACAGGGGTGTGTCTGCTGAGGGCATCTCTACCCTGGGCAAAGCAGATATGTATTATATTTAGGCTAGATAGAGATGGAGCAGCAGTCCTGGAGTGAGTAGTGGCAACAGCTAGCAAATGAATGCATTACATTTCTGTTCCTGGAGCTGCCTTTCTCAGGTCTGTTTTAGATACTTCACTGTTACCTTATTACATTCATTTTGTTATCTGTGGAAAGGAGATAAAAATATTTATCCACTCCCTGCAGCCGAGAGGAATAATCTGTTTACATTGACGTAACTCCTTTCTCAAACATATTTATTAACATTAGCCATAGGAATAGCTGTTCTCTTGTCTTAGGCCCTGGAAGATAATAGTTAATATCCAGTAGACCCTTACTCTTTCAGGATTTACCTATGAAGGATGTCGAAGATCAATATTCACTACTTTTCTTTTGTCTCTGCATATAAGCTGCACAAAAGCACTTTTGTGGACAGAAGCAAGTTTTCTGCATTCTTACTGTGTCTTCCCTTGATCCTTTCTCAAAGTTAGAGCACTGCAATGTACAGAAATGTAGCTTCACCTTCCAGCTTGCTGCTGAATCCATGTTTTTGGAATAACCTACAGATCCTAGCTGTCAAGTTGCAGCTGACGTGTCTGTGTGTGAGTTGGGAAATGGTGGTGCACAGCTAGTTCTTGCCCCGTCACTGCTCTCCTCTCCTGGAAGCTCTGGAATAAATATAAGCTTGCATTACTAATGAGAAAGGAACAGTGTTTGATCTTCTGACAGAGATGAGGTCACACAAGACAGGACAGGTCTCTTTTACCAGGGTCCATGTGTGGGATTTGTGTATTATCAATATTTTGTAAATTAGCTGTAAGTCCCGGTTTTCTGTAGGACCTTTGAAGGTCCCACAGATGAAAGACAAAGCACTTCTGAGTTCACCCTCTCAGCAAAACAGTGGTTATCGGCATCTAATTTAGCATGTCCCAGGAGAAATTGTAGTATTGCCAAGTGAGTCTGAGGGTTGGCAGATAACAGGAAGAATACTCAGAAGTCTTAAGGAAGCAGAGACTTGGTATGCCTCTTCTCCTGTAAGCCTTTCTGTTCAGAACAAGAAATCACAGGACAAATTCAGAGTCCTCTCCACATATGCCCTGCCCTTGGCCTTTTTTTTGGGCCTGGGTATCAGAGGTGCTACTTATTACAGCAATTTTTATGGTGATGCTTCTGCAGCAGCAATGGGAGTGAAACCACTGTCTCCTTTCATTGGAGCTGCTTCAGAAGTGTCAGGTTATGGTAGATTTCAATCATTTTAGACCAGGGTTATGTTTGAACTGATGACCCAGGAGGGAACAGCTTTAAAGAGTTTGATTCATAACTGTGGTATTGCAGATGAACTGTACCACCCTGGTGGCACATGTCATTGAACTGTTGGAAAAACTACTGTGAGACAAACCCTGTGACTCGCAGGATGTGCTGGCTCTGTTTCCTAAAGGCAAAGAGTTTGAGAAGTCTGTTTGGTTTGGTTTGGTTTGGTTTTTTATACATGTAAGAGCAAGTAATGTGCTTTTCTGGCTCATCTCTGGAGTTATTTTTCATGGTCAAACCTCAAAACCATGTTCATCTTCAGAACCTCTGCTTATTTTCTGATTTCTTCTCTGAATTTGAGACTAAGACAGTGCTGTCACCAGCATTCCACTGTGATGCAGAGGGAGACACAGGTGGAACAAGCCACTTCTTACCACATATAAGACTTGATTTTGCTTAAGCACATGAGATACCAAACGTCCATACTTGGTTATGTCAGACAAGATGTTAATGGTACATGTAAATAAAGTGTGAAGTTATTACTACAGGGAATATACTGGTGTATCTGTCTTTTCTTTTGTGCTCTCCTTGACTAAAATTTGACATGATTATGTAATAAGTTTTGAATCCACATGCATGCTTTCTGAATTCCCCAATTAATAAATTTTTGGTTATTCATTTTTTTTTAAACCAAGGAAATAACAGCTGGTGTTTGCTTATATCAAGAAGACAGATGTATTACACAAGTACCATACTTCCCAGCATCAAAACTGAAAGTGAGTTCATTCGATGTGCAATTTGCATTTAAATTTGTGTTTATGAACCTGTGCATTTCAAATGTAACAAACAGATATAAGACAGAAAATATCTTGTTCTTTAGGATTACAACAGCAAAAGAATTTTTTTCTGATGTTTTCTTCCAGACCTGTTATAATATTTCTCATGTCTCCTGTTCCCCTTAGGAGTAAGCTCTTTGAAAAGTAGCATATTTTGGAAATTCCTTCCTGTGACCCAGCTCCTGGAGAGGGTTTCTCTAAGCTGCAAAGCAGAACAGCAGCCAAAAATGTAATTGGGCAAGTTATGTGGTTGTGCAGCTGAGAGCCCTTCACATGGTACAGCTGACAGAAGCTTCTATGAGAAGATAGTGGTTTATCATATTCAGAGTTATTTGGGCATCCCTGTGGGCTGCATGAACATCAACTCAAAGCCCAAATGCACAAACATGCAGAGAAAGGCTCATTTCTTGTATATTAGCTGAATTGGATTTGGACTGCAGTGAAGCTGGAAGGAAATCAGGGAAAGCACTTGGGGAGATTTATTCCTGTGTTAGAATATGCAAAACCAGATGCTGCATCTGTATCTCATAGGAAATAATTTTTGTGGCTAATTCTTTTTTTCTCTGATTGCAATCTCGTCTTCCTCTTGATATATCCTTGAGTTTACAGTTATGGTTGTGCATGTGACTGACTTTTCACCTAGCCATGGAACACATATGGCACAGTTTTGCCCAGCAGAGTAATCAAAAGAACAGTTTCTCATAGGAGTGTCTAGTGATGCCTATCGTCATAATGCTGCTTTTAGTAATTTTGAGGGCCAAGCTGACAGCTTTACTTTCAATGGAGATTATTTTATTGACAATGACAGACTTGCTGATAATGTGGAGAACAGACCCAAATGTGGACATCCCTGTATTTTCTAGGAGCTTTTAAAAAAGAACCCTAAGTTTCTTAAGTAGTTGGTGACTGATGAGTATTTTAAAGATCCCCTCAGGGGTATTCTGAGGATACCTACACTGCTTATCTGTCTTCCTTCATACCTCATTCTTTAGTATATATGCAATCATATTATTAAATGTATGTCATAAAACAAAAGGGATATGCTGGGCAGCTAAATGTACATTATCATATGATCCTTACAATCCACATTTTAGGATGTTGCTGCCTTTTTGCATGAATGTAGCCCAGCTGGCACCTCTGAAAATGTTCCTGCCTTAAACTAGTAAAGTTGAAGGGAGGAAGAGGCTTAAGTCCCATTTAAGCATCCGCTATGAAAAAAAATGCTTTCTCAAGTCACACGAAGTAGTAAAAATAATCCCAGTGTGAGAGTTAGATTAAAAATAATCCCAGTGGAGATTATTATTAGTGGATTTGGAGTCTCTCCAATAATAACGAAGGATCTTCTCATTGGGATGTTCGAAACCTGAAGCAAATAATTTAAGCAGCAGACTCGCGACCTTAGAGGCAGAGCAGAAATTACTAAACAGTTTGTTTTATCAGTTAATAAATGTAATTTATTGCTGGTGATGGTACTAGGGAAGAAAACAAAATGTCCAGCAAACAGTCCCTCTCATCTTGGCCAGACAGCAGAAGAAATCTTGTTCACAGTCTGGATGCAGGGAGCTGCAGTTGGGATTGTGACATTTGCAGACAGCAACGTGGATAAGTTTCCCATCTCCCTGCCCTTCCCCTTGTTCCCTGCCCTTCCCCTTGTTCCCTGCCCACCTACACACACAGCTGCTCCCTGCCCAGTTGGCCCTGCTGTCAACTGATGTCCAAAAACGTTAGGAATGCAGTGCCACAGTGCTGTGGTCAGTGCTATGGCAGACACAGAAACACATGCCGTTTACAAAAGATTGCTCTAAATATTCCCTGGTGCAACGGAGAGCGGAAGTGTGAGACAACAAAGAGAACAGAGAGATTTCTTACCTTATTCCATGAACAGCAGGAAAAGTGGGAAGCCATTTATAGTGTAATTTTAACGGCTAGAATTCAGAAGTTGAGAGCCTGATCTTTGATGTAGCACACCTTGTGAGGTTATTGACTTGCTTAGGTGAAATGTATAATTCACCAGTCACGTGCAGAAATGGTGTTTCTCTTCTTGATTTGATGTGCTTGGCCAGGAGCCATAACTCCTGTGCTTTAGAAACTTATTTTAAAAAGCCCTACCTCCAAAACAGCTAAGGTAGCTTAAGTGTTACTCACGCTTTTGCTTTTACACAGTGTGATGACTCAAGGTTGTGATCTGGACACTGAATAGATTTTAAGCATTGTGCTTGTTGGGGTTTTTTTGAGTGACCAGACCAGTACTTCAGAATATGGAATTATGTTCCATATCATGCTTTACACTTTTCATTAGTGTTTTGTAGGTTTGTTTGTTTTGTTTTGTTTTGTTTTTTTCATTTAGTTGGAGATGTTCCTGCTTATTGTAGGGGGGTTGGACTAGATGACCTTTGGAGGTCCCTTCCAACCCAATACATTCTGTGATTCTATGATTAGTGATTAATCTTCATTTTTTGGTGGTGTTATCTTCGATAAATCATGCTCCCACAGTATCTACCCTATTCCCTATGTGTAAGGTGTAAATAGACACACCCAATTAGAAAGCTGTTGAGGAACAAAAGCATCATTGCTGAACTATCCACAGCAAACTGCAGAGTCCACTTACCTAAGGATTTGAATATGACTGAGATGTTAGCAACCTATTCTGTTGCTTTTGATAGTTTTGCATGTAGGTGAATTGAAGTGACTTATCTAAGTGTTGGTCACTTGCATTCAGAGTCTTCACCTTTGAGCCCTGGGTAGATCAAGTGGCCAGGCTGCAGGCTTGTACGGGCTTCTTCAGTGCTTTTCCAAGTCCAGCTGATTTGCTTAGGTGTGGTAATAGAGACAGTTCAGGCTAACCTGAACTTGTAATGAGGAATGCTACAGCATGAAGATTTAGAGGTTTTGTCTCAAACAGTTAAAATATTAGCACTGCTTTCCAGGGTATTCTTGGGCCCAAGAGGTGACTGTTGTACTTGCTCATATGCTTTTGATCAAACTATGCAGTAGCATTGTGTGCTGGCTCCCAACCAAATTAGTCTTGTGGTCTGTCCCACCACTATATGGGACCATCATACTCTGAGGGATTTAAGTTAATGTTCAGAAGGAATTTTCTCAGGGGCACAGAGAGGTTTAAACTCAACATTTCTAGTGACAGATGCCACATACTTGCTGTGATGTGGTTCAGCTGTCCAAAGAGCAGGGGCAGTAGCAATCTTGTTGTGACTTCAGTAGTGAACTCCTCTAAATCTTGGCAATAACGGTCCCGTGTTTCCACCCGTCTTTTCCTGCATAGTGTTAGGCAATGTCTGACTCCTTGGTCAGTGGCCATATGTTAAATGTTTAGATCACTGGTCTACTGTTAAACACAAGAGGTGAACTAGTCACAAACAATGCTGAAGAGGCAGAGGTTCTCAACACTTTCTTCACCTCTGTCTTTACTAGCGGTTTGGGCCTCCGGCCTTGGGAACAAAAATCCAGGTCGATGTAAACACAGACCCACCAACAACGAAGGAAGAGTTGGTATGTGAATTATTACAGGAACTTGATGCCTACAAATCAATGGGCCCTGACAATATCTACCTGCAGGTGCTAAGAGAGCTGGCTGTTGTTACAAGACTGCTCTCCATAATCTTTGAGAAGTCCTGGAGATCAGGGGACATCCCAGAAGACTGGAAGAAGGCTAATGTCACCCCATCTACAAGAAGGCCTTAAAGGAGGATCCAGGAAATTACAGACCATTAATCATACTTCAGTTCCTGGGAAAGTTATGGCATGAATCCTCCTGGGGCCCATCACTAGTCAAATGCAGCACGTGATTGAAAAAAGCCAGCATGGATTCACCATGGGCAGATCCTGCTTGACAAATCTGATCACCTTCTATGACAAAGTAACCTGCTTAGTTTGTGTGGGGCAAGCGGTGGACACTGTCTACCTGGATTTCTCCAAGGCTTTCAATACGGTTCCCCACAGCCTCCTCCTGCAGAAACTGATGCATTACAGTCTAGACTGTTTAACAGCTTCATAAGTGATCCATATGGTGGGCTGAAGTGTACCCTGGTGATGATACCAAACTGAGTGAGGAAGTAGACACTTCAGAAGGGAGAGTCAACCTTCAGGAAGACCTGGATAGGCAGTAAGAGTGGGCTAACAAGTACCCCGCTTTTTTAGTGGGTACAAAGCCCACTTTTGATTCAACAAAGACAAATGTAAGGTCTTGCACCAGAGAAAACATAATCCAGGAGTGTAGCACAGTCTGGGATCTACACAGCTGAGAAGCAGTTCTGTGGAAAAGGACCTGGAGGTTTTGGTGGACAAGAAGCTTAATATGAGTGAACAGTGTGCTGCTGCTGCAGCAAAGAAAGCCAACAGGACACTGGGTTGCATCAACAAGGGCATCACCAGCAGAGACAAAGGTGTTGTTATCCCACTCTACACAGAGCTTGCATTTTTTTGAGTTGTTGGCTTCGCCCCCCAAAAAAAAAAAAAAAAAAAAGTGGACAGGCTGGAAAGGGTCCAAAGCAGAGCTACAAACATGATCAAAGGACTGGGAAGCTACCATATCAGGAAAAGCTAAAGAGAACTGTTTTTTTTTCTTCAGCCTTGAGAAAAGAAGGCTTAGCTTACCACCATGTTCCAGTATTTAAAGGGTGGAGAATGTTATTACAAAGAAGGTGGAGACTCCCTTTTTACAAAGAGTCACATAGGAAAGACTATTGGTAATGGGTCCAAGCTACTCCTGGGGGGATTCTGATCGGAAACAAGATGAAAATTTTTCACAGTGAGAACAATCAGCCATTGGAATAATCTCTCGAGGGAAGTGATGGATTCCCCAGCATTGAACACTTTTAAGATTAGGCTGGACAGGCTGCTGGGCCATCTTGTCGAGACCATGCTTTTGCCAAGAAAGGTTGGACCTGGTGATCCTTGATGTCCCTTCCAAGCTGGTATTCTATGATTCTGTGATCACTCCACAGATGAAGGCACTTCGGGAAGAAGCAGCTGCAGTAAGCTGGCTGCTCAGGCCTGGGGGACAGGTAATGTTTGCAGCTTTCTCACTGCCCTCCTGTCTGGGTAGAAAGCTGTGAATTATTGAGAAAAACAGTATTGAGTGGGATACTTCCTCAACATGACAGCAAGAGGCTGTGACCCAGGGCTGTGTTCATATTAATGGCAGCGTTCCCCTTGATTTCAACAGGAGCTGCTGTGCAGCATCAGAGTATGATGTATTGGGAGGGGAATATTGCCCTCCTGCTGACTTCACTGGGTGCAGCTGGTCCTCAAATGTGTTTTGAAGTAGTTTCTCATTAGGATCAGCTCATGGGAAATAACAGATGGTGAAGTGAGGCTAAATTAGTGAGAACTTTGTGCTCCGTTAATGTTCTTTCTCTCTACAAATAATAGCTGGGGAGTGGAGCAAGAATGAAGACGCTGTTAATGTTTGTGGCTACCTCTGCTGCTATATACATATGTTATACGCTGCCTTGCAGCATATTTTGTCACTAAGAGGAAGGAGTAGGAGGAATTTGCCAGCCTTTTCACAAGGCCAAAAAAAATGCAGTTCTGCTGTAAAACAATTCAAATTGAAGCAATGTTCAAAAATTTATGAGGGGAAACAAAAATATAGGAGACAACTGAATAGCCAAGTAGGCCACATAATCACCTTGGTCTTTTTGGTTTCAACTTTTTCCTATGAAAAATCAGAGAAAAAACCCAAAACCCAGTGTTTCTCTAATATTTCCAGTAACTCTCCAACTTTTTAGTGTTTACTTCCATCCTAAAATCTTCCTTAAAATATAACTATTTACAGATTTCTGTTTGTGTCTGGGGATGTGTGTGTATATATATATGTAAATACATATGTATGTACTAGTTGCTCTAGCCTGGAGAGCTACTTCTGGAAAGATTCCCTGGCAGTGGCAGTTTATTTGTTGAAGTGAAGAAATAATTTTCTTGCAAATTTAACCTGATTTATGAAGTCACCAAAGTATAGTTGTACAGTGACTCAGTGTAGCACAGAGTAAAGAAAAGATGCCACCTTCTCACTGGTGAGAATCTCTATATTATGAGATAGAGTCTGGATTTCTATATGACTTTAGAGAGTAATGGCCATTGGCAATAGTGAGACAACTCTCTGTGGTTCAGACATGCTGGCTTGCTGCAAGGCATACTCTGGTGGCCACTTGACAGCTGAAGCAACTACCCAGATACTGACTTAAAAAGGCTTTACCAGCCTTTTAAAATGCCACAAGTATTTGATGCCAGCCATCATCTACACGATCTCATTTCTTGGCTTATCTACCTGTGTGCCATAGTGTGAACGTGTCTGAATCTGGTGTGTGCTGACCAGAAGTTTTGCATCTAAATCTGCTTCTGAGATCCCAGCTTGAATATTGGCAGCCATGCTGGTGTCTTGAATGGCGTTTTTTGCAAAATTTGTCTTCAGCCATTGTTGTCAGGCCACAGTAATTAAAAGTTTGCAACAGTAATTCCTTCTGAGATTTTTTTTTTCCATACTTGTCAACCTATGCCATAAACTTTCATAGGCAGTGTCCTTATGGGCCACTTTGTAATCTCTTCTATGAACCTTATTAAAAGCTCTGCAGGACAGATGCTTCTGTTAATCATCTTCTTGAGGTGTTAGCCAGTATGAAATTCTGTTCTGTTTCCCATGCTAGCACTAGCTCTGCAGTGGAAGCAGATGTTGAAAGAAAAAAAAAAAAAACACCGACCAACAAAACAAACTAATCACCTCAAAACTGAAGAACCCAACAATGTGAAACTTTGTTTTTTTGGGAGGGTATATGGGTCTCTGAACAGCTTGGAGACTACTAAGAAGATCTACTTCCTCCAGGGATCTTTTATCATAAAAGCAGCTTAAGTGACTCACTATTTCCCTGAGGATATTCTTAAAACAACTCCACTCATTTTGTCTTCTAGTAGTCAGAAACAGGATTTATTTTCTGCTGCCTTATTTCCAGGAGAATCTGGGCTAAAGGTCTGTACAGCTTTCTTACGGGCTGATTGGCACTATGTTCACTCAAGCAAGTGCTTCAGCGAAAAATTCAGCACTATTTTTAGTTCTCTTACAACAAACCACTTGATTGTAAGGCCTGGGAAACTGCGACATTGTCATTGCAAGGGGTCTGCTGGAAAAGGCAGGAGGACAAGACACGGCAGCGTGCTAGCTACACCGAGGACTCCCAGCTGATGCAGAGAAGCACCCATCACGAGCAGGTATTTTAAATCATCTTACTAGCCTTCGGTCCGCTCACGAAATGAACTTCCTGGTGGGAGGCAGGGCATGAAGGCATTAGCCGGCCGGCTGGCTCGATTTGCTCCTGCCCTTAAAGATTTAATTTGCTAAATTCCTGTCCTGACTGTCAGCTTTTTAAATAATCTCTTCTTGTTTCCTAGCCTTTTCTGGAATTTTACAGGCTCTTGGGCAAGTTAGCAGGTGACAATAGCAAAACAGAAATAAGTTTCCCAGAGTGAAAGCATTCTGCTTTTAAAGAAATACAGCCGTCTCAGTGCCTGGGTGAGTAGCCTGGGACAAGTCTCTCGAATCCATTCCTCCGCGCTAACTGTATTAGCTTCTAACAGAAGATCCCTGCTTTGGGCTGGCCAGACGGCTGAGGGGGATCTGACCGGAGCCGGGGGGGCGGCGGGCTCGCCGCGGGCGCTGGGGGGTGTGTGTACGTACGTGCGGCGCCTGGCGGGACC
>NW_008582449.1:0-13694 GCF_000691845.1 Merops nubicus | reverse complement strand
GGACTGTCCCGTGTGGACGCCCACACTGTGCCTCCCCAGCTGGGGGCAGGGGACAGGCCAGTGCTGCGCCTCGGGCTTTTGGGGTGGCCCTTGACTCCTGCACATGCTCAGCTCCTGACAATGTGGTCCATGGCACACACAGGCTCTGCCCAGCTCAAACAGCTCTGCCACAGGTAGTCCTCTATCCGAGGCTGCCTTTGAGACACACACTCCAAGGTTTAGTCCCTCACACTCTCTTAGCCTTTCCTTGTGCGGCAGAGGCTCAGTGCAAGTGTCATCGTTGTGACTCTTCCTCTTCACTGGACTCAATCCAGTATGTCCATGTCTCTTAGGTCCCAGGGAGCCCAGAACTGGATACAGTGTGCCACGATTGGCCGCAGCAGTGCTGAGCAGAGGGGAGGAATCTCCTCCCTCTGCTCACTGGCAGTGATTTTTCTAATGCAGCCCAGGTTGCTGTTGGCCACCTCTTCCTGCAAGGGCACACTGCTGGCTTATATTCAACTTATTATCCAACAGGAACTCCAGGTCCTTTTCTGCAAAGATGCTCTCTAGCTGGTTAAACCCCAGTCTGGGCTGGTGCTTGGGGTTGTTCCTTCCCACGAGTTGGACATGGTACACCCATTGTTGAGCTTCATGAGGTTTCTGTCAGCCCATTTGTTTTGTCTGTTGAGGTCTCTGAATGGCAGCACAAGCTTCTGATCTCTCAAACACTTCTCATGATTTTTCATCATCTGTAAATTTGCTGAGGCTGCACTTTGTCCTATATAATCAGACATCCTACGCCATCTACATGATTAAATTATGATGGTGAAAATGCTCATCTCCACACTGACAGTAATCCGTGTGGTATGTTCACCCAGCTGCCTTTCCCTTGAATGGTGAAAAGGGGATGGATGTTAGGGGATAGATGTGCTGCACACAAACAACTAAAGAACATTTTTTAATTGCCTGTAGTGTGACAAGGGAGCCCATAACAGCAGTTTGGAGGTAAAGGATATTGGACTTGGAAATTTAGATGAGACTAGTTATGAATACCTATGTAAATGTAGGATTCTCAGATACAAGGCCTCATTGTGACTTCATTTTGAGCACCAAATTTATTGGTTAGGGATATGGCTCACAGAAAAGGAAATAACCTCTAGCATGTGTTTCTTATTTTCACTATATGCCTTTTCTATCTCACACACGTAACTGCTCTTAAATTTACTAGTATCTGTATTTGATTCTGAAGTGAAGTATGTAGCTTATTCTGTTTAAGCAGTTTTATATGCATTGCTTCAGAGAAATTTTAGGAAATACATCTTGAAATTACTGCTGATGTGCTTAACCTGTATCCTACATATGTCTATACACAATAGTTCACCATTTCAGAATTCATACTTAATGGAGAAGAGAAGCCTATTAAATAACCATCTTCTTGGAAGTGTGTTATTTTTATCAATAATATTTGATGTTGTTGTTGTTATTTATTTATGTAGGCGCTGTTTAAATGTTTCTGTAGTTTGGTTCAGGCTATAAGATCTTGGCCGTAATCGTACTGATACCTGTGGATCCAGTAATCCATTTGTATAAAAATAAAAGTATTACTCACAACCTTAAAGCTGGAAATTGATAAAAATGGTAGATTGGATTTTAAACATGGAAGTCAGAGAAATAGAGAAAAAAATGTTTATGACTGGAATATTTAAATGAATTTAAAATATCCTTCACACTGTGATGTGTGGAACGATGTTAGCTTCAGAAGTAGAATTTAATAAAAAAAAAAAAAAGGTGGAGTCATCATCCCTGGAGGTGTTAAAAAACTAGTAGATGTAGCACTTGAGGCTATGTTCTAGTGGTTAGGGAAATGTTGGGAGGAAGGTTGAACTTGATGATCCCGGAGATCTTTTCCAACCATAGTGACTCTATGATTCTATGAGTTAAGAGGGACGGCTGCAGAAAAGTACTTGCAGTACTGCAGTATCTGCACAGTGGTCACCGTTGGCTGATGGCTCCATGTTGCTGACAGAGAAGCCCACTGTTGCAGTTCCGTGGGCTGTGGGTGGAGAACAGAGACCTCTCCATTTCCTCCATGGTGGCTCGTTAGGTCTTCACACTCCCCAGAAGCACCCAAATCAGTCACATACTTCCACGTATTTACAAAATGCTATCAGCAAGGACATGCAATAAAGCAGCATCATAACTAATTCTCTCTGATATGTATTGACTCTTTTCTCACGTAAAACAGGTGATTTGATGACTAGTAACAGTGGATGCTGCAAAAAGATCTTTCTCTTTAAAAGTGTTTGAATAATGTCTGATTTTTCTTTTGTTCTGATGCAGTAAGTAAAGATGCAGACCCAGGTCGTGTACACTGAGGTGGAGCAGTATGGCTTCTCACAGCTGAAATTGGGGGGTTCCTGCCAGAGGCAGGTAAGATGCAAAATAGGCTCAGGTCAGTCAGGGATATGGAGAGAACAAAGACTGAATTCAGGCAGCTGTGATTCACATCATGGTAGGGCATTGCTTTTACAGACCCATTTTCAAGTGGTCAGTGCTTTCATAAAATAATAGGGCAGATGTCACAAATTCATTTGTGTAACCAGATAAGCTTGAGCCCTGTGGAAGAAAGAGCCTAATACAGAATAAGTGTGTGGTCAGCAGCCCCAGTGAAGTTGAGTTTGCCACACCTGGTAACTGTGTCAAGTGCACTGTAGCAAATAATAGACTGAGAAGGACTGTTTGGGGTTTTTGTTCTTGTTTTTTACAGGAGTCTTACGTTATTCTTTGCTCTAATTGAAACTTATAAAGGGTTGGAAGGAAAAAAAGGAAGAAGGCCATCTGCTATCTAAAGGGTAGGTCAGGTAGCCCTACCCTTTAGATAATGCTCCACTTGTTCTTGGCAGGTTGTTCTGCAGCAGTAAGAAAGGTTGCCCTGTCTGTCACATGCATACCTTGTGTCAGAGATCTAAAGAGTGAATGGCAGTGAAGGTAGGCTTGTTGTCCTGTTTCAGTTGCTTTTCAGGTGATGCCACAAATGTCTTCTTGCCCTCTGCTGAAGGGGAAATTGAAACAATCCTTTCCTTTCAAATACATCACCAAAATTGTACTTCAACCCTGAAAAGGTGGTATCATGGGCTGCTACTTCTGTCTCAGCGATTCCAGGCTGTATTTTCACAGCTTAGAAGTAAAAATAAGAATTATATTTTCCTTCTCTTTTTCCTATCTGAAATGCAACTTCATTGGATTTTAAAGGCAGCCAGGCTTCTTACATATAATGTCCTGGTTAGGGGGACAGCAGCAGTAATGCTGAGCACACTGTATAAGGCAGAACAAGGCACCTTTTTTTTTTCAGTCTGCATTGACTCTAAGGATACAGAGGTTCAATCTGTGTGTCTAATGTAAGTATTGACATGCTCAAATCATACCTGCTTCATATATTTGGAGTCAAGTTACTCAGTAAATCACCATTTCATAGAATCATAGAATGGGTTAGGTAATAAAAGCTGGGGGAAAAAAGGGGAAGGAGGGACATTTAGAGTTATGACATTTGTCTTCTCAGATAACCATTATTCATGATGGAGCGCGGCTTTCCTGGAGATGGCTGAGCCTGCCAATGGGAAGCAGTGAATGAATTCCTTATTTTGCTTTGCTTTTGAGCACAGCTTTTGTTTTCCCTATTAAGCTGTCTTTATGAGTTTTCTCACTTTTATTCTCCCCTTCCTCTCCCCCACCCCACTGCAGTCATAGTGAGAGAGCGACTAGGTGGGGCTTAGCTGCATACCAGGATTAAGACACAACATCCATCCATTTTTCATAGAATCACAGACTGGCATAGGTTGGAAGGGACCCTAGAGATCATCTAATCCAACTTCCCTGCCATGGGTAGGGACGCCTCTCAACTACACTGGACTGCTCAAGGCCTCATCCAACCTGGCCTTGAACACCTCCAGGGAGGGGGCATCCACAACCTCTCCGGGTAATCTGCTCCAGAGTCTCACCACCCTTGTACTGAAGAACTTATTCCTAAAATCTAGTCTAATTAGTCATTTCTAGTATCATGTTTTATGTACAACCTCACTCACATAGTCATCTGCCTTCTTCAGCTCTACTGCTCTGAGTAAAATCTGAACTGCTTAGGAAGAAAGTAAGAATCCATTAATTGTTTGAGGTAAAAGTATTTATTCACTGTGTGAATAGTGTTTAGGTCTCTAAAAAGAAGCAAAAAAGATCTAAAAAGCCCCATCACAACTCTTGTTAAAGGTTTTCAGAAAGATAGTTCTTCTAGTACAGTTAGTAGCAAAATTACAGTTCTGTCAGAAGACCTTATTGTTTTGGGTTGGGCTGGACTGGAATGATCTAGGCAGTCATGCATGATTTTTGCAAGTGCTGTCTGCTGCAGGAGACTTTTCATCATGCAGATGTACTGGGAAATCCTCCTTAATCCTTCTGTCTAGTAGTAATGTGGTACTAGGACTTGGGTGTTCCTGGGTTCCCCTGGGCCGGGTCAGCTTGCCCTGTTAAGAAGGCAGGTGAGGTGCTGGCAGTCATGTCAAGGTCATCTCATGTCAGTGTCTCCAGCTCTGTGTTCTGCAGCTGGTTGGCATTGACCTGGCACACAGAGCAGTCCATCTGTGATGAAGCAGTACATGTATTCTTGTGCAGGTTACCTTTTTTTTTATTTTAATTACACATTAATTCTTCAGAGTGCTGGCAGAGTCTTGTGCACGTGAGTCCTGAGGAGACAGTTTTTCCTTGTAATATGGAAACATTAAATGTGTTTTGGGCTCAGTGCTGCAGAAGAACATGCTTTCAAATTTAATCTGCCAGTGATGGAAACAATGACTTAAAAAAGAATAGAATAGGAAACTTTTATCCACTATTAATGTGCATCATGTCAACTTGACATGCAATTCACCTGATGGTATTTATTTTTAGATACAAGTCTTTATAAATAGCTACAAAATATTGTTATAATGTATGTTGACTTTTGCAAAGAAGTGTATTAGGGAGTCATTTGAATGCTTGTAATTGCCAAGTTTTATTTCAGGCTCTTAAAAAAATAAATGAATATTTATATATAAAATTAGATTTAATATAAATATTCATACGGAGAGGTATGACTCTCAAATACTCAAGTGGGTCAGTGTTATGTCTATGTACTTATACATATGTTTGCAAATATATACACGTAGAAGAAGAGCTGCTTTCTCTGAAATTAGAGACATTTATTTTCATTGAACCCTAGAATCTGGAATTAAAACTAACTTGTATTTATCATCTTAGAAGATGCTGCAACATGCAGAGGGAAGGTGTATATACTATGGTGCTTATGGAAGCAAATAGCTGTGCTTCTAGAGCTTTGTGTCTGTTCTTCGCTGTCAGCATTTCCATCTTTAATAAAAATAGATAAATAAAAAATTATTTGATTCAGTATATTTAACTTACTGTTTTATGCATGTAGTGGTAATTATAGTAAATCTTGGTTTCCTTAATGTCTCTCCATTTGACTATCCATATTATTGGCGGGAAGTTTTGGAGTGGTTTATTAAAGACGTATTTATGAGTAACAGAAGTTGTGTTGCTATTATGAGTTCTACTTTATGCTCATGAAGTATGATAAAGAAGAGATCATGAAGTATTTTCAGAATTTCTGCTTTCTTTCAACAACCTGTTCAAAAACCACTTCCTCTTTTTTCACTGAGGGTTTTGGGGTGGGAAGAAGTTACTTGTCCAAGGAGAAGGAAGATCATTTTCAGTCATGGTTTCCTGAAAAGATTAAATCCAAGTCATGGTAAGATGAGTCTGGAATTAACCTAATGAACAAGAAAATCTGGCCTTGCCTAACGCAGAAGACTACTTTAATATATTTCAAGTACTGATCTTGCCTCATTTTCAAACTGGCTATATTTGTCTTACTCCTGTGGAAAACTGTACTCCCTATTAGGGTAATGCTGTCATTGCCCTCTTGCTCAGCTTCAGTTTAGCACCACTGATTGTTTCTTGTCTGGCCTTTTTTACACCCACTTTCAAATCTTGTACTGTTTCCCTGTATTTTTTAAGTTATTAACTGGGCAATGCCATCTGATAATGGGCAAAATGCCATAAATAGAATTCCAGATATGTTAGATCTACATTTCCTTTTTTTAGTATTTGAGAAAAAGGTATGTTTTTATCTGCTGTGTGAAACCTTGATAAAATCAAGTGCATTTATTTATTTTCCTGTTGACCACTGAAATTTAATTTATTAGTACATTTTAAACTTTGGAAGTCATACTAGGCTTGAGTTGTGTCTGGTCAGATTTCTTTCCCCCATTCCTAGATAGGTACAGTACTCTGTAATGTCTGTTTAGGAAGTGCCACCCCCAGCTTGATAGAATAATAAAATCTGTGATTATCATTTCAGTTTGGGGCTGGAGAGTTTATAGCTCATCACAGTATGCAGAGTATACTGTATTCTTTGAATTCTCCTTACCATGATCCCTCAGTAGAACATTATTATTATTGAAAACAGGTGAGATATCATTTTTAGCTCTATATAGATCACTTTTATGGCAGTCCCATTCTAACTGCAGTGTTGTCCTTTATTTCAGTCAAAACTATACAGTTGTCCTGTACAGTTTTATGTTGAAGTATATTGTTCAGCATGAAACATTATTGAATTTATTTGTCCCCTAGAGATTCCTATTTTTTTTTTTTAATCAGTGAGCTTTTTATGTTTTCTTTATAAACTTTTTCCTTACTCATATTTTTTAAAATGGAAAAACGTTAAGATCTGGACACAATTTTTAACAATTGGAGACTAGGAGTACCTCCCAGCCAGTGCTCATCAACCCTGCTTTGAGTAGGGGTTTGAATTAGCTGATTGAGAAGAGTAAAAGTCTGTCTTTGCTTTTCATCCTGGCTGTCCGTAAGATAACTTGCAAATACTGATTTTCCTCAAAATAGCCACAAAAGAGATTGCTTTCTTATTTGTTTTCAACTATGAGCCTTAGCATTTCTATACAGAGAGTAATTACTTTTGTCAAGTCCAGAACAGATTTTATGAGATTTATATTCAGGAAGAAAAAAAAAAAAATTCATTCTTCTCTCTTTTCATACTGTCTCTGTTTTGCCAGTGAAGGCAGAATTAGCTTTTTGATTGGACTGTTTCAGAGATGCACTGAACAAGTAATACAAAATTCTCAATGTTACGATCAGCTTTTAAACCTAGATTAAGATATTTAAAGAGAAGGAAGTTGCAGAGTTAGTAAAATGATGGAATAACTCAGTTGACAACCCCTCAAAATTTAGTTTAGAGAATTAAAGAAAAGAAAGCTAAAATAAATGCAAAACTGGTAACTTTTATGTGTATGTAATATTTCTGATGATGGAACATGTGATTAGTATGGGCATGGAAGGAAAGGTACTGCATGAGCTATAGTGAAAACTTAAGTAGATTCTGGACCTACCAACCATGGAGAAGAATTTTAATGAGTTGTTTTGAACAAGTGAAGTTGAGGCCTCCTAGAGAGGGATTTGTGTAGGTGGCCAAGAACTTAATTTTCCTACGGTTCAGGAGCCTTTCACCAAAACAAAGGGCTTTTAAAAAATTGTATCTGCAAATGTAGAGCTCAGCTAATAACTTGAGGTCTGTGTTTGATTTCCCTTTTCTGCTTTTTCAGCAGAGTCAGAAGAGAAAATGTGTGCATTTATTTAACCTAATACAGTTTAACATTTTCTTTTGCCTAATTATACAAACTTTCTAGAAAGTACTAGATGGCCCCTTGAGCACAATGAATATCAACGCCTTGTGTTAACATTTTAAAGTGTTACAACTTTTCTAGTTTGAAATGCTTTGTGGACTGCACTAGGTAGAATTTGGTTTTATCAAGCAAGCCATCTCAGACAATGAATTCTTCTATGGAGAGGTTCTGAAATATGACCTCAGTGCTACCCTAAGTGATAGTCACTGCTCTCTTAAATTTTTACACGTGATAAAAGAATATAGGTAAGCCTCCTGTTTGTTTGGAGGTTTTTGTTTGTTTGTTTGTTTATGTAACATGAGAACCTCTAATATTTGTAAAGTCACTTTTCTAGTATATTAGGGCCTGATTTACATCAGAAAATTTTGTGATGATGAAATAATAAGTAGCTTTCAGTACTAGTCCAGCTTACACTCCCTTTTGGCCTCCCCATTTTGTGGAGAGAAGGATGATCTTTTGAGCATCTTAAAGGAAAATAACATGGAATTTCAGGTGTATGCATTTGCATTTCATGAATATTAGTGGCATTACCCAACACAGGAGTGAGAGCTGAAGTACAGCAAGGTTTAGGAAGCAAATTTTCCATTCAGCTGTAGGAAAACCAGCTGCACGATGATAGGTATAGACAAGGAATGTGGTACTTGTTTTGATATGCAGACAGAGAGCAATAGAAAGGTTACAGAAAAGCTGAATGGAAGAAAAACTTGTGAGTAGAACTTCCAAGATCAAATGAACACTTATCTTTTGGTTTGATCTGATTTTCAGTCTCTCACTACTGGTGCAGCCCGTCATGGTTTACCTGGCTGGCAGACCTTAAAGTACAAATCAGTGCACACAGGATCAGGAAATCACACTGCCAAAGTTCTCTTGCCAAGTTTTAATTCCATATTGAAATGTATAGATTATGCACATGTACCAAGATTAAAAGATTCAATATTTTACTATCTTGTGAAACTTCATTTTCTGGATGGAGAGTATATTTAAAGAGAAAGGTGATTTCATTCTTTTTTTAACAAAACAAAATTTCAAAAGATCGTTTTTGTTGTCAGGTAACTTTCACAACATTTTCTATTGTAATATTCTGCTAGGAATAAAGATGATTCAAAATTTAATTGCTCTCAGTATTACTAGTATGATATCTGGAACATAATTTTCTTTTAAGCTTCTACAAAGATATCCTTTTACTTTTTAGGAATAATTTCTTTAATGCCTACATGCTATTTTTGAAAACAGAAGTATAATATACTTCTTACATCTGTCTTTAATGAATGTCTGACTTATGAGCCTGGTTTTGCCTGCATAGTCTCTCCTGTGTTGTATTTCTGTAGTTACTGTTTTGCAATGAATAATGGAACAAATACTGTTTTCTTAGGGAACTGATTCTCATTTTACCCTCTAAGCCTGAGTGGTGGAAAAAGCCAGAATAAAAAGACTATGTGCTCACAGCAAAGCTCCAAATCTGTCTAAAGGTTACATTTATTTTTTGTCAACTTGCATTAATATACTTTTAGCCATTTTCTGTAATGAATGTGTGATTAAAGGTTATCCATATAGCTAATAGCTGTTATTACCATGTGCCACTTCAGTTATTTGATAATTTGTCAACTCTGTATACAAACAGACAGTTTACAAATAAGAATTTTCACTCCCATAGTTAAAATAATAAATCAATACCAATTGTTCAGGGGCTGACCCAGCTGTTTGTCATGCACCTAACAGGCCACATTACTTTTAAATTCATCCAACGTTTTAAGTTAGAAAGTAGTTTTCTGCTGCCTACACATTAATTGACTGAAATGTAAATTTAAGACCCATCATTTCTTGCATATGTGATTTTTGGTACTGCCTGCTTCTAGAACAAGTGGGTGTCTGGTGGTACAAGGTATTAATTTATGCAGTTGTGTATAATACTTTATGTAACAATTAGCAAGTTGCCAGCATCACAGATTAAGATTATTTCAAATACAGAACTGGATGGATTATTCTGGGACGTAGTCTAGTTCCTTGAATCTGAAACTAACATCAACTCTTTCTAATAAACTTAGAATGGAATTTTTCTAAAAAAATTTCAGTTATCAGTTTGAACCTGTTTGTTCTTAACCCATTGTTATGCTTCCTCAATTTCCTTTTCTTCTCTCATTTACACTTGCTACATTACAAAAGCCAGGTGTTCTTCCTTCTCAGACTTCAGTTGTCTCATCTAAGCTCACCAAACTCTCTAACTTTATATTTTATCCGGTTTTATTTTCTGTCCTAAAAAAATTTGAATTAGCTAAACAAATCCTGAACAGCGGAACGCTGAAGGAGTCTCCTGCATGCCTTGCTGCAACTTTATGTCCAGGACAATACTTTAAGTTAGCCCAGCCTTAAGCAGGGACTGGACCAAATGATGCCCAAAGGTCATTCCAATCTAAATTAGTCTATGATTATTCCTCCTTCATCTCAATAGAAAATAATTTGCACAGAACATCTGTTAAACTTGGCTTTTTAAAGCTGCACCAGAAATAATTTATTTAATCTTCCCTTGAAAAGAATCAACAAAATCTTTCCTGCTCCCTGCAGAATTTTATCCTGTTTCATGGCAGTGTTTCATGTCCACACTTCTGGTGGAGAACACAGAAGTAACAGACAACATGTAAGGTAGAGATGACTACCATCCAGTCTGTTCAATGTGAAAATGCAGACCATGTGTTAACATTAAGAATATTCTTTGTTATTTGTAGGGGACTTCCCACCACTATTGTCAGCAGAGTAGGAGTTTGCTCCTGGCCCAAACAGACCTAGGCTGCAGGAAAGGGCATAGTAAAATTACCAGCTAAGTAAAAAACTGAAACATCCTGGCTCTGTGTTTTCTTCTGTAGGAGGGTAGAAGCAATGGAAAGAAAAGGAGAGAGCTGTTTACATGGAAAGAGGAGAAAGTGAAGAGCCCAGAAGGGGTTTCTTGGAAGGTGCTGAGTAAAGCTATCCTGAAGAGGCTGTAGGGAAGAGGAACTGGGAGAGCTTTGATGTGAGATTTCACACAGTGACAGGTTCTGTGTGTCTACTGGGAGTTTCCTATGTGGAATGTACTTTCTGCAAGGTAGAGGCTGTCTGTCTTCTGTCTGCATTATTTCCCTAAGGAATTGCTGAACTCAAAGTGAATCGTCCCTCAAAACCTAAAGAAAATCATTTTCTTATTACTTATCAAGGACAGCTCAGAACAAATATTGTAGCTGAAACAGTGAGATAAAAGTGTGATCACACTTAAAATAGTATACCTAAAACTCTGGTCAGCATGAGGTGCTGGGCTTGATCTGCATGCTAAGGATTAAGTCTTGAGAAGAAGGGGTGTCCTTGTGCAGTTTGTAATGAGAAGATGAGGAGCTTCATGTTACTATCAGGGTTTTACCTGATCCAGCATTTAGCTATCCCAGGGGAAAATGTTGCAGCATCTTCATGTACAGAAGCAGGCTTCCTTAAAGGGATTTTATTTATATTGCACTAAGTTTCTTAGAAATTAATGTTCTGGTACCAAAGACCAGAACCAAAAAGGTAATGAATAAATGTGTTGTAGTGCTTATTTTTACATGACTGTCTCCGTGCATTCATGGTTTGGGTTGAATTCCTCTAGTGCTCATACAGTACATAAGGATCTATGTGCCTCAGAACAGAATTGATCTCAATTCATTGCGTATTTCTTACTCAACATCAAAATGTTGGGCAGGATGTTTAAGGTACCTTATATGAAAATCAATCTCACTTCTGGATCTTCAGCACCTTTTTCTACTCCACTTGGAAACAACTTCTTGTGGATATTAGTGCCTTGCACCCTTTCTCTGAAGCCATTTTTCTAAGTTTGTTGCAAAGAGAAGGTAGTTGTTCTGACATTGTTTATAATGGAGTTAATTAACTAAATACTGCATTGTTTTCTCTATAGGACTGAGGCTTCATGAAAAAGATAGGGAATAGTCTGGTGGTCACACTCGACTTAGATATTGCTTTGGTTCCTCACAAGTGAATGCACCAGTATTATATCTAGTTCTATCATGTTGTATACAAGTGCTTTAATAACTGAACTATTGGGCTAAGAGGGAAAAAGGAAGGGAGAAACTAGACTTCAGGGTGTTGTGCTGTTTTCTTAGAGCAGGACTGTCATTTTTGTGTGAAATGCTGTCTGGAAGGCATGCCTGAAGAATGCAGGTTCATGGGTACTGATAGGCTGCGTTGTGATTTGGGCACAAGGCTGCTCAGTTGCTTGGCGGTGCAGATGATTCTGCCTCTCCACTATTGCGTTTCTATAATTTGCCATTTCTGATAGATTTCTTGAGCACTTAAGTTCCTTTAAAACCTTATTTTAGATGCTTGTTTGTTTTGGATCAGATCCAAATATCATTACTCAGGCTGAAGAAATTTGACAGTACACTAGTACCTAAACTGCTGCACTGTGGAGAAACAGTAAAATTTAAAGGAGGCTGAGGGCTGTCCTCCTTACTCCTTACAGCTTCCTGAGGAGGGCAAGTGGAGAGGGAGGTGCTGAGCTCTTCTCCCTGGGATCCAGTAACATGGCATGTGGAAATGGTTCAAAGCTGCGCCAGGAGATGTTCAGGCTGAGCATTAGGAAGTGTTTCTTTACGAAGAGGGTGGTCAGACACTGGAAGAGGCTTCCTAGAGCAGTGGTTGGTGCCCCCAGCCTGTCAAGTGTTTAAGAGGCATTTGGACAATGTCTTTAACAACATGCTTTAATTTTTGGTCAGCCCTGAACTGTACAGGTAGTTGGACTAGATCATTGAAGGTCCCTTCCACTATTCCTATTCCTATTCCTATTCTATTCTACATATGTGCCTCTTGAGATAGTTCAGTTTGGGAAGAGATCTCCTTTCTCAAATAAAAATAGATTTGAGGCAAACAGGAAGAACTAACATTATCTTAGCAGAAATCTAAGCCTGAGCTAATTGCTTCTTTTTGTAAAACATCATCCTTTTTTTTAAAATTAATTAATAAAGGGAAATGACAAAATTAAGTAATTTGATTTGATTTTAGCTTCTCTAAATAAGAATAAAAGAATGGTTGTATTGATTCAGAGACAGAGTCTGTTTAGCCTAGTAAGCTGTCTGGAATACATAGAAGTGCACACCAAGGGAAGAGTGAGAATAAGGTAAGCATATAATACTTGTTTCCTTAATACTGTCATGGCTTCCAAGTTTGCAGTTAAATAAAATATAATGAATATTTGAATGTGTTGCCCTTTGAATTTCTTTTCCTTGGAATAGTAGAGCTTCACAGGCTTCTGCTGTGAAAGGATTCTCCATCTTCACTGTCACAGCAGCAGAACGGAAGCTAAAGGAAACTAGCTGATATTGCAAGCTAAGTAGCCAGAGTTTTATTTCCAGGTGACCGTGTTAAATCAAAACTTCAGTAAATATTTTTTGGGAGCTGGTATGTATAAAATCAATTCAGCCAAAAAAATAAACCCCAAACTATAGTTGATACTCATGTTGACCATTTCAAGAGTGATCAGGTCAAAAACTACAGGAGAACAGACTGTGTAATGCCCTCACCATTAAAGAGCAGCCTTTGCTGCTCACTCTGCAAATACCTAAGGAGTGCCCTGTGTGGGATGCAGGGCTGCTCTCTACTGAAATAGTGCTTTTAGCAGTGTAGCACATGGAACTTGAAGTCACATTTAAATAAGAAGCAGACCAGTTATTATTAAGCACAACTGGTACAGGAAAATTTGATATAAATAGGACTGGAGGAGTTTAAAAGTTGCTTTTAGAGGAAAATCATGTCTGCAGACTTCTGCAAATATTAAATGCAGGGGAAAGTATTGATCTTGAGACCTTTTTGAAAGTTTGGGTGCAAATATTTCCCTGCATCATTGGAAAGAATTGGAAAACATTCATAGCACAGCCAAAGTTCTGCTGTTGATTTTGTAAAACCTAGGGAAAAACAATAATTTGTTTGGGAAAAAAATAACTAGACAATTCTCTT
>NW_008582448.1:0-19939 GCF_000691845.1 Merops nubicus | reverse complement strand
CCCCTCGTCTATTAATGTTGTGACCTGATAACATTAAAAGGTTTTCATTGTTTCCATAAGAACAAACCATTAGAATCACTGTGGAACTGTATATGTTACAGTTCCTGATCTTTTAATTGTTTTTTATCTGTCGACTACATGATTTATAAAGCCTTTACTTACAGTAACCCATTTTCCCACATCTTTACTTTTTAAAAACATACATTTCATTAACACATTCATTAAAAGCTCACAGATAATTTGCCTCAATTCAGCTTTATTTTATGAACGGTGGACAAGATCAACATACAGATCACAAACTATGCTGTTAGTCACTTTAAAGAAATATGGGATTTTAATTGCATTGTAGAGAAGAAACTTAATATTTCCTGTCATCTGTTCTAAATATTTTGTTCTATTGTTCTTCTGAAAGGTCAAATCTAGAGTGTCACATCTGCAGGGACACCCATGACCCCTCTTGGCATAAAAGGTTTTGCAAGATGGAAGCAGGAAGACTGAAGAATGCTTCCTTGAGTATCCAAAATAGATTATTAAAAACTTATCCCAACAGCTGAGTTCCCTAAGGCATCAGTGTTATGTACACATATAGACAGAAGGTTTAGCATTTAAAAATATCAGGAAGCATTTCCAAATCAGTCCCTGATGACGCTCACAGCTTCTTTCCTTCTTTTGTTGCTGGTTTGTTGGATTGTATGGTTTGGAGTTGGAGCGTTGCTTTTAATTATTAATATTTTAACTTCTTTAAATTCCTCAGAAACAAAAGAAAGATTATTTATCTGAACACCAGTAACATTGTGAACTTTCTCTGATGAAAGAAACTATATCTATTTTATGCATATCTCATCTTCACAACTCCCTCGTTTGTGAATACTAATGGCATTCCTTAACTCTGGAGCTTATTTGGGTCAAAAAAAACCCTAAACCAAAACAGTGGCAGGATTTCTTTAGGGAATTCTGATATTTAACACCATCCTTTTTCTTAAATAAGTTTCAAAACAAATATTCAATGAAATAAGGAAACTTTACACCAAATTAAAAAAAATAGTTAAAATGGGAGCCTGGAAGCAACAGGCTTTTCTTTTACATTCCTTAATCTTTGAGAGTTGTACTTACAAGTTCTTCAACTTCACCTTTTCTCTGTAAGTCTTGCTGCTGGTCAGACTGCATCTTTTCTCGTGTATCACAGCCATTCAATTCTCTGCAATGCAATTAAAATCCTATTTTCCTTCAAACTGATTAAATCTTGCAACATCTGTGAGGGAAGAAAAGGAGGTATAAACATACTCTTCCTTTACACAGATGGGAGGCACAGACTAACAGAATGCAAAATACTCAAGTGGTTGCTAAATGTTAAGTCCTATTCAAATAAAAATGTGTGTTTGTGTTTTGTTGTTTTGAATTCTAAGGGATTTGATTAAGATCACTGATCAAGTCACTGTTAAGAGGCAGAAAATACACAAGTCTTTGGACTTCCAAGAGCGAAGTGGATCACTCTATATACATTTAAAAAGATGTAAGAGAATAGTGAGACATGCTGTAATTAAAGAGACCAGATATTTTCTGGGAAAGAGTAGAGGATTTTCTCAGTATGTCAGGAAAAATGTTTTCATAATCAATTAGGCAGTAAATTAAGAAGGCCAGATCTGTGATTTAAGTAAAAATAAAGATCAGCTATGAAAGAACACACGGAAATAAAATGTAAAACATTTTTCCCCTCTTCATGCTAGTATGAATTACAGACCCAAAACTGTGTTAATTCTAGCAGTCACAACAAGACACTCAGAAAAAAATTATACTTTTGAGGGTGTTCCTTTCTTTAAAAAGAGTGAAATATCAATTAAAAGTCACCTGTGCTTTCCAAGAGACCTATGAAAGTTTGACATTGTGTGCTCTCCAAGTTCACAGAAATGATGCCGTGCCCTCCTAAGTGAAAGATTCTGTCAGGGAGAAAAACTTTTCTTGCACACTGTTTACACTCTAAACCTGCCTGGGAGGACAGTTTTAAAATACTTTTTTGTTGACTTCTAAAATGATGATATAAGTTCTGTTCTTTTACTCATTCTAAGGAAGTAGTACTGCAAGATAGACTACCTCTTGCCTGTTGAAACATATCTTGAACTTAACAAGCAATTATTGTGGCAGTGCTTTGCATTTTTCAGTCTGTGATTTTCTTTAAGCTTTTTTCACTAACAAAAACACTTGACCTTGATTCTTGAAACTTGGAGAAAATATGTCCCATTGATGTTTATTATTTTTCTTAGCCTTAATTGTCTGTGCTTATTCATTGATACACATGTTATTCTTTGGCTTAATAAGAGGCATTGGGCTCTTGTACATGCCTTTATACCTCAGTAATTAAATCTTTGGTGCCTTTGTGAGATCCATGCTCCTCATGTCATTGGAATATGTAAGACACAATCGCTGCTGTCTACAAAAATTGTACGTGCACACATTTCAGTAGCATTCTTTCTTGTTAAATAATAGAGAATTACTGTAGTGACAGACCTCTATGTGTGCAATGCAGGTGTGATTATATTATTTGATGTAAGGCTTTGTGTAAAATATTTCTGCCTTTATCTGTACTTCAGCCAGAAGCAGCTAGAGCAATAACTTTGCCACATTAGATCCTAACAGAAGAAAAGTTTCCTTTGGTTCAGATGTCTTAAATTTCAGGGTACAAATAAAAATTTTCCTCTAAACTACACTTTTTTCTCTCAGCATGATCCTGATGCAGTTCAAACAATATATATCAGTATTTTCTTTGAGATTACATGGGCTTAGATTTTCTTCACACATAACTCTGTGTCCAGAATGAGGCTAAAAAATCCTGCTTTTTGATGCATTTGGTTGTTCATTGCATCAACAAAATGAAACATGTAGAGCTGATTTAAATAACAATATTATAGTTTTCGTTCAGCTCTGGGTATGACAAAGAGAAGAGATTCATTATCTGTATCTCTGTCAGAGAATTGTTTCCTGCAGAGTGCAGGGGTCTTGCTTGAATGTTTGCTAAGCTTCTGTTTCAAGAAATTTTTTCCATATAAGTTCTGGTTTTGTTTGTGACAGGGGTGTAAAGTAAATGAGAAAAGAGGAGATATGTGTGTAAATTCAAGTCGTTTACACACATAAAGAAAACCTTCCTTTAAAGCAATGAGGATGAAATTATTAAAGGGAGAAACTGCTACACAAACAGTTCCTTTCAATTCAGGATTACAAGATTCACTTTTCTTCCTGTTTACTTTGATAAAACAGAACCCCTGATAAATGCTTCAAAGCTAAATAAATTTTTCATGAGACAGTCTTTAGTTTTAATCTTCTGCTAATATAAAACAACTGTGATCAGAAAAAATCAGAATCATGCACTAGACAGCTCTTCAAGTATCACCACCAATCAGACCACTTACATTTTAAAAATAGGTTTTGTAACACAGTATTTTTCATAGTGCAACATAGTATTTTGATTGAAGATTTTACTATTACATGGAATTAAGAGGTCCACAGGATGTAATCTGAAAACTGTCTTTCTAAATAATCTTAAATGTAATTCTTAATGGATATATTTGCACTGTCAAATAGCTCAGTTCTATTCCTCACTGGCATATCTGGTCTCCTGATAGTACTGCGTAGATACTATTTAAACAATCTTTTGAAAAGAACAAAATAGCTCTTTCTGAAACACAACTTGGAAGTGATTTTGGGAATAGCTTCTTTAACAAATAGCTTCCAAAGGGCTGAAGATTTAAGACAACAGTAGGCTTGTTACCACATGCTTTGCAGAATTCTCCAATACTTTCTGAATGTGCTCTTGACCCACAAGTTCCTGAACATATCATGATGACAGAGCATACAGCATATTTTAAGCTATAAGAATATGGCTCTGACAGGCTCCAATAAAGCCTTCACATCATTAGTTACATTTTCAACAGAAAAAAGCAACCAACAATAAACACACACACCCCCAACACTAAAAACAAACAAACAAACCAAAACCCAACCAACCAACCAAAAAAAAAAAAAAAAAACCCAAAAAACACCCCACCAAACCAAAACCAAAAAAAAAACCCAAAGAGACAAACCACAAAACCAGATGTGAACTGTCCTACAAAACTGGATCTGGAGAACACAGGTAAATATTAAGCAGCTAATATGTGCAGCCAGTGCACAAGTATCTGTAGAGTAGTAGTGAGAAACCACTTGGGACCAAATCACAGTTCAATCCTGTGTCTATGATGTCAATGTAAAAATATTTCTTAGCAAGTTCTGCAGACAACAGGTTTGGTGGGATAATAAATGAGGAAAAGGAGAAGTTATTTCTCTACAGTTGGCATAATCTGGGTGTATGACCAGAGTGGGAGACACTCACCAAGCCCGACTATAGTCTAGTGTGGTTAATCTCCCCCTCTGAGATTAATTAGTCTCCTACTCTGAACTGTTCTCTGGAGGACACTATCATACTATATTCCTCTACTGACTTCAAGGGACTCAAGGAAAATTAGCCTTTATAGACAAAAATTAGCCTTTGGAAATAGGAAATATATTGCCCTTCCCTGATCTGACAAATATCTACATATCTAGGATGTGAATAATGCATACTCCAGTAGAGCTTCTTGCATAATATCACTGGGGGAAAAAAAAAAGACTCTGTTGATATGCGTGTTTTGGAATAAGTGAGAAGCACAGCTACTCTTCAGTCTAAGACAGAAGTGGGAAATCCTTTAAAAAGGGAAATCAACAGGATAAGTAAGAGCCAAGGAAAACAGTATCACAAGAAAACATTTATCATTGATGGTCTCTTAATACTTCTTGGAAGAATTCTGTGCTGCTTCAGATTTTCCTGCCTATCAAGTAAGTAAAACATCATCTTACACTGCATAGTCACAACTTGTATGAACTTTTTCACTGTAAAACCCCATTGTCAGAGACCTTGACTTGTTAACATAATGGACAGGCATCGTCTTTCCATAAAAAGCGAGAGACATCATCATTTGGAACTGTGGCTAAAGGGTACAGCCTTCCCAGATTATTTCACAGAACAAACAAAAGTTGCCTTTTTTTTTTTTTTTTTTTTTTTTTTGTGTGTGTGTGTGTTGGGTTTTTTGTTTGTTTGTTTGTTTTTACATAGAACACCCTACAGTAATTTCAAAATTTACTTTCTTCCTCATAGTTATAGGATCATTAAACTGTGAATCTTTTTGAAACAAGGCACTGCAGAGTCAAACATAATTCCCTGATTCTTTGCATTTGGAGCATGGAAGAATGTTTTAAAATTGATTGTAAAACCTTTAACTACAGGGTGTTAAGGAACAAATAGTGACTAAACACTACATAGGGTGATGTCAATGTCAGAATGTGAGAAAGTGAAGTCCTTTTTACTCATTGATATATTTGTTTAAGTTGCAGCTTTTCTAAACCAAACTTAGAGGCTCTGAATCAAAATAAAATTAGAAAAAACAAAACAAAACAAAACAACAAAATTAGTGTGGTGACTTAGTGCATAAGACCTCATTCCTTCAAGATGTATCTCTTCAAATAATATCTGTCTGGAATTTTTTAGATACAGACATCACTAATTTATCTGTTTCACAAACGCAGACATTTCCTGAGACAAAAAAGGAGAGGACAACATGCATGCAAACACACACAAATTCCATATTATTTTGTTACTTATAAAAAAGAATTATGCAAATATTCTTATTTTGTTTTAAGAGAATATTTGTAAGCATATTGTAAATACTTCATTAAAATGTGACATACTTCATCCTTCTTAAATGGAAATTACATACGCAGGAATTTATTAAGGAAAAGTATATTTGTGCTCGACATCAAGTCCAGACATATGGATGGTCCCTGCGTGATCTCCAGACGTCTGTTTCTTCAGAAATTGTCCTCTGCAGATTACACAGGCATTTCTGAAAAGTTCATAGAAAGAACAGATTTCATTTACTGATCTTTCTGAACATAAGTAATAATGTAGTTTTATATTATTTAAACATAATACCCAAAATAGAAGAGCATGTCTGCAGATGGATAACAGTAGTTATAATTCTGGAGAAAGACTGTCTACTAGAGTAATAAGTATGTTTTAGTTTTATGATCATCTTGCCTAGATTCTAAATTACCTCAATAGGAATTTTTTGATGCACAGTAAGCCTTAAAGCTAAATATGAATCTAGATGCCTAAGCATAGGCTTTTAACTTCTAAAAATGTTGATCATAGGTACTTGAGAAAAATTTTCTGGTAGGATATCATAAGGTACGTGTTGATCAAAAGTTTCAAATATTATTGTCTGATGTTTGTCAAATGCTAATAATAGTCTTTCCCCGACTTTTTCTGGTTGAATTAGAGTACATAATTCAGAGACTTGATGCAAAAGTTACAGATTTGATACCTGTGTAAAATTAGTTCAGTTATGCAGCCCTTGATTTCACCAGCATATAAAAATGTAGAGAAAGAAAATAGATGTTAATATAAAAATTAAAAAATGTAAAGAAAAAAAATGTAGAGAAAAATGAAGAAACCAGCATCATATTCCCTCTGCTAATCACCTGAAGGTTTTCCATGGTTATAAACAACGTGGGCAGAAGAGCTGACAGGAGATGCCTTATATGGAAGCCTCAAGATTCTCTCCTCTTTTTTTTTTTTTCCTTTTAGAATCTTGACATAGGTAACCTCTGGTGCTGGAAAATCAGGTATCCCTACAGGCATCTTACTTAAGACTTGTCTTTTTACAGTTCAAATTATAACATCTCAGTGGCTTTTCCTTTAGTACATTTAATTAGAAGTAGGACAAGAGGTGTGCAGTCTGTGTAGTGTGGTTTTGTTAATGTTAAGGGAGGAGATAGTGGTATCAGAAGCAGGGCACTTAGTTTACTATATGAAGAGGCAGGTAATTGTAAATTCAGACTCACTTTTGTGGTAGTTCTGTGTTGAGAATTTCCACAGAGACTCATTCCTGTCTGTCTTAAAGTCCAAATCCTATAAACAGTTAAGTTATTCTCTTCAGAAAAACTGAGGATATTCATCAGCCCACAGGTTTCTGTAAGGTATCTCTGCCTGATATTTTTTTCTCTGCTAGCTTCTACATTAGTCAAAGAGAGCAAAACTGAAATTTGAAGAGAAAAAACAAAATATATTGATCACAAAACAAAGTGGCTATCCGCCGCAATCTTCAGTTTATAAAACAGGTTGATGTAACGTGTGATCAGTGTAGCGCCATGGTTTAATGTACCATAAAAAAATACTTCACATCCAACACAAATCACCTCTGTACAACTGAGCATTCCATTTCATAAAGCAAGCCAGAGACACAGCATGAGGTTAAACATATCTAAATATTAGTAAATTACACACATAATTAAACACAGATTTGACTTCAATTACCCTTATTTTTTAAGACATACAATACTCAAGAGAAAGTAATGTTCAGAAATAGGGAAAATTAAAACAAAACCAACTCACCCCACAATCAAAAGAATAGTTTTTCTCATTTCAAGATTTTCCCTTTTAGAAACAACCATCCTTGAAATTTTGAGCTAGGCTATATCATTCAGTCTGTTTGTAACATTATTTAAAGAGATTTATCCTTACAAAACAATCTAAAGGAAACGTATTAAGAACAACCTTCAATAAATCATAATGCTTGCTCTCTATAGCCTTCCTATACTTCAAATGATTACAGTGTCTTCCCAATTTACTAATACATGTTAAGAGGTTTCTGGAAATGTTGAGGAGAATTGAATATCTCTGTCCTTTATGGTATGATTGACTTGACTTAAGAAAGTTTTATTTTTTTTGCAAAAGGTGGAAAAGAACTGCATTGAGGATGTAAAGGATTTTGGAGAACATTAAACCACTACCAACCAAACTTCTCCTTACCCTCCGGTTACATACTCACAGTGTATTTCCACTTTGCAATGTATTTTACTGCCAGTGTTTTTATGCTGATATACATAGCTGCTTTTGAACAGACACTCCTATGTCGATCATTACACAGGGAAAGTTAATTTTTTTTCAGGTCTCAGATTTCAAGAATGCTCCTATATACAATTCCGTATACTGATGTATTATACACCATGTATTATATATATGTTACACCATATATTGTTGGACTGAAACTGATGAAGTTACGCAGGAAGTAAAGGACTTCTAAACCAAAGTAATCACATTTTGACTATTATTAAGAGAATGTGGCATCTCACAAAGTTAGTATTCTTACTCAGAGTCCTGGCAAAAGGAGGCTCAAAAAGGCTCAAGGGGAGACTGAAGTGCAGTACTGTGCTATCCACATTTATTAACTTATTTTTTAAATCACTGATTTAGTTTTTGTGCTGAAGTAAAATTTGTCTACACCATTTGGCAGGACAAAGACAATGCTTGGACTGTAACTTCCAGAATTTGTCATTGCAGAAAACAATTTAAGAAGATGAATAAGGAGTACACATAGAACAATGATGCAAACTTATTTCTTCACCCTTTATGCAAGCAGTCTTAACCTTCCAGAGGATGCTTTCTGTTGCATAAATATTGCTGACACAGCTGAAAACAGCTGGGATTTTCTGTAAATATAAAACTCAGACAATTAACTCATGTACAACACACGCGTCATCATATTCATTTACCATTTTCATGGTGGCTTGTCCTTTCTACATTTTATTATTCATTTATGATAGCTATTATATGCCTTTCAGAGTCTATCTGGCTCTCCTGAGGAATATTTATGACTATTATAGTGCTCTTATGAGAAGACCCAACAATAGTTATTGCAGAAACTCTGTGAAATGCTACATTAGTGCAGAGATACGCTGGTAGTAAAATATCTGAACTTGTTTCAAAGCATCCCTTGATGGAAATTAAAAGACAGGCTTCTTCTGGTGAGGTTCTGTATCTCCTCTAACCCCGTCACCTCAGAGAACTGAGTAGTTCTGATTGGGAGTTTAGTATTCAGTGGTTGCAGCTGGTGCCTGAAAGCAAGAGACTTTGGAAAAGCTTCCAATGGAAAGAAACCAGAATTTTTTTTTTTTTTTTTAAGTATTTGATGCAGCAGTAATGCAGCAGAACTAAAAATGGAAAGAATATAGGTGAAAATAGAAGGCCTAAAGGTTCACCCTCTGACAACTGGGGACACCTCTATTATCTTTTACCACTCTACCTCCTCCTATTTGAAAGAAGGAAGGGTGTTGTCTTGAAGTGAATCTGAATACTGCAGTACTACATCACCTCCTGTGAGGGAGAAAATCTGGAAGGAAGATAAAGAAGTTGAGAGAGGAGGGCATAGCTTTCACTAGCCTTTTTTTCAATCAGCCTCTAATTTCATGCCTGTATTAATAAACAGCCATGAAGCAAACTGCTGAATCTTTTTTATTTAATCCATGGCCATTAAAATCTTTTCTATGTTTCTAACCTATTTTGGCTTCTCTCTATGAAGAACAAGAAGCCATTTCAATTTGGAACTAGGAGAATTTTCTGGCAGGTAAGTGGTTGTTATAGAAGCAAATACGGTATGCTGCAGGTAAGTTATTTGGAGGAATATCTTGGGTGGAAATGAAAGAAGAGGATTTATCAGGCCAGAAAAATTAAAATAAAAAACAAAAGATAAAAAAAAAAAAGTTATAAAATTAAAAGAAATATAACAACAAAGGCTTGATAACACATGGATACAATTTAAATATAAAGCTTTCCAGTCTGGGTGCAAATATTAACTTCACCTTATATAGAGCATAAATTCCTGTGATGGGTTCATGTCCTGTGAATGCAAGAAATAGATTCCATTATGCAGGCACATAATCACAGCTTCTCAATACATTTGTTCCAGTGAAATCCATGGTACAGGTTACACAATATCCATATTATCTTTTCAGAACACAATCAGAACTTAGTTTTCCTCCGTGCCTGAGAGTTTTTATTTATTTATGTTGGCTGGTCTTTAAGCATTTTATGAAAGAAAGCTGTGTCTTGTCATGGAATGCAGTTTAATACCAATTTGGACCACTTCAGAATTTATCTTGTGTAGTCCTTTGGCTATTTGCGGGAAGCTAATGAGAGATATTTGCAAAGACTTATCTTACAACAGGAAAGCTAGTCTCCACAGGTATCTCCTTTAATCAAAGGAGAGGAACAGCTTCCATAAAGATGTTTCATAACAAGAGGCTCTTAATCATCACTGAAGGTGTCCTCCTCCATTGAGGATACCTAAGAAGATTCTCCTTCATAGGTAAAAGTCAGTCTTTTTTACTAACTCTTCATAGGCTTATCACACTTCATTACAAGAAGATCTTCTTAAACTGTTTCTTGGCATAGAGTGTTGTTTAGTGTTTAGGGCTCTACACTTCTAGTTCTTTCTCCTTAGTGGCATATTTTCCTCTGTCTCCTACTCCCAGGTACACGTCATTGCTTTTATTCAAATTACTAGTAAAAAAAATTCTTTTCAGGCTAGGGTGAGCATCACACCACAGGAACAATATATTATCCCCATTTTCACTGGTGACCATAAGCTGCCTGGATCAGGCTTTTTGCTTCCGATTCTTGGGGAAAACCCAGCAGATTGCCCATATTTAACCAAAATCAAAGAAAAAAAAACATTTCACAGAACCACACACTCACAGAACAAACCAAACACGTTTGTGTGGTTTGTGGGTGTGTGTTTTTGTTTTTGTTTTTTTAAATAAAAACATGCAAAAACTTAATAAATAAATAAAGTGAAGTCAATATTGAAGTCAATATTGTCAGTTTACTCTAGATGAGGATCTGGCCCTAAGCATTTTTTAAGCGTGGGATTAAGTGTAAATAAATCATATGTCACTATTGGAGTGTACAGTAATTGGGTTATTTTGTTTTCTGAATTCCCTGTCTTTTGCTCTTCTGGTTTACTTCAATTAACAAACAGCATGAAGCTTTTCAAACCTGTCCTTGATGTTCATTGAGGAGGAGGGAGAGCAAATCCCAAATTTTAACCTACAATCCATCACAAATAGTGAGACACCTTATAGGAGGTAGCAGAAAATATATTCATTCACATTTAAATTAAGTGTTTCAAATAATGATTTAATTGAGAATTACTAAGTCAGTTATTGCAGGTTAATTAAATGCCACTTGATTATTTAAAACATATTATTTATTCAGATTAACAACTATTAGGCAGTAGTGTAGCCCCATGCCCTACTGTGACTTATTACTTAAAAAGACTGCGAATGTATTTCTCATTTTCAGTCTTTTTAAATTTTTTTTTTTTTTTATTCTTTCGCTGTTTATAACACCTTAAAAACACTATCAGAAAATAAACCAAAATTCTTACCATAAGATTGTTTTCTCCTAATATAGACTATTTGTGTATTTTTGGTATGAGTGTTTGTAGAAGTTCAGCTATAGTAATTGTAAGGAAAACACGACTGAAATATTGAAAGTGATATGCATATGTATGTTTATATAAAACAAAGAGGAAATTTTCAGAGTGTATACAAAATAACAGAAATGAAGGAATTCAAATACCGAATCTGTAAGCTTCCAAAGAACTCCATTGACCTCATGGACCATACTCAGTTAATTTTCAGCAGAGCTGTACAGCCACATATACTACCTGCATTTGGATGTAATGTGTGAATACTGCCTTGTAGAGGTCAGGAGTGGGTGTTGGAAGAACAAACAGCACTAACTTTTGCTTGGCATCTTTATTACAATATCTCTTTTTTACTTTATTTTTTTTTATCCACATATTCTTTTATGAAGGCCTTTTTAACATTGCATTAATGTTTATGTTGTGCTATGTTGATAGCTTATTTAGAATTTTTTGTAGATGAAAGATTACCATAATAGAGAAAACTTTTCCATATTAACGCACAGTGGGAGCGCCATCTTTTGCTGCCGTAAATCCAGAACAATTTTAAATCAAAGCAACAGTACAAGTCAGCTTTGCATGCAGGGCAGGACAGTAGAGTTCACCTGCCTCCAGTTTGGACAAGAAACTGCAGCTGAACAGATAGCCTGCAACAATGATTTCATTTGGGAAAGATTGCACAACCTCCACAAGGTGAGCGAAGGGGCAGAATCACGTATACATATATCGGTTCTTTGCCACTTTTGCTGAAGTGAGTCACATCTTCCTCATCAAACTACCCCTGCACAAAATGATTTTATACTACAGAACAGAGGCACCAACTTTCCTCATGCTCCTTCACAACACCTCTCAGTGTTGTTACAATATCTCTTTTCCCCTGCAACAAAAGGTTTGCTTCTATTTTTCCACAGAAACACTTACATGAGATTCCAGTACCAATAGATCCATATCTATTTAAGTGATTCCTGGATTCCAGTTTGATATCAGGGACTTGGAAACTGGAAAAGTAATTATCTGTGTAATTTTTAGAAAGCTAAAGGATATTAGATACTTTTGTATTTTAGGGGTAGCTTCACTGAGATCTAGAATTTCTGTGCAGCAGCCTGTAAGTAATCTTGAGAACTACTGGGCAGCACCTCCCTTATAGTCAGCTATCTTAACACACAACCATCCTCATGTACAATTTGCTTTATCCTGCTTTGACATGGAACAAAGTTGCTTAGCCTAGCTTAATTTAAAAAGATAATGAAGACAGGAACTAATCAAAATGGGTATTTAATGTATTTATATCAGTTTTTCACTCAAAGTGAGGCAGAGAAAACCGCTCTATGAGCTGGTTTACAACTATTGCATAAGGTCACATGTCAAAAGCGTAAAACACTTTTTCTCTGCTCTGAACTGTGTTGCCATTCTTATTCTGTGAAACAAATTAATAAATATGTATACTCACATCATCAAAGACAGTAGAAATGGCATCACATTGAGTAGCAAACATTTTGCATCAGCACACACAACTGTTATGACTTCTGAGAGGGCAATGAAACAGAGAACCAACTCCCGTTACAATCTTCTTTTGTAAAGTCAAGGATGGTTTTAATGACTAGCATTTTGCTAGCACCAGCAGGTTTATAAACAGTCCTCATAACAGCAGAGTACTTAAGCTTAAAGTTATTTTACAGAAACAAAATCTTCCTAATCTACCTAAGGCATTAAGGGAAAGACAAACTTAAAAAAGAAAGAGTCTTGAGAAAATAATCAATTACACTACCTCATGTTTCCTCCATCTCACTGTCTCTATTTTCACAGTGGTTGGGTGTGTAAATGCTTTCTCCAGGGGTCAGGAAGGCCAGTCTTTCCTAAGCATAACAGTCAGTAGAGAAAGTGTGAGCTACCATGCTGAACAAGACAGAGTACCCTTTTTCTTGATGAAAAAGTCAGCTAGAATAGAGGAGAATGTAGTGTCACATTTCACTTGAGACAGTTTCAGCAGCTTCTCAGGTCTCTGAGTAATCATGAAAATGATGTAAGACTGTGAGAGGATGCAAAAGGTGTTTATCAATACATGTCAGAATCTTCATACAGTTTGAGTTAAACAGCTAACCATATTTTAAAATAAGGGGATTACAACATTTAAGGTATGTCCATTTCTAGACAGAAAAGACTGAGTACTTTGATAGTGCAATTTGGTGCAGCTGTATGTGTCATGCAGCTGTTGTGGATCTGACTTTCATGTTCTTCTTCAATTTTCCAAGACTCACTGCATACTATAAATTGCAATCCGGTTCCCAGCACCTTGGTATACCTCAGAGCATCCTCTGCAAACCTCAGCTTGTTCTAAAGCTACCACAACAGACATTAAAATAAAGGAGCAATTAGTACACAGATCACTTGTAAAATGCATTGCCTCAGTTTTAGTAAAATATTAGTGGATAAGGATGGGGATTGTGGTGGAAATAAAAGACAGAAACATTCAAATAATTGAAAACAGATTATTATGTATTTTTTTCTGTACCACATTGGAACCATACCATATATGAGTGAAATCAATGCTGTTTGAAAGCTGTGAGACGGTATAAAGACAAAAATAGCTTTCAGCCACAAAGAAGCACATATTAAAATATATTAAAACAACCATATATGTTGCCTTACTATTTTACATTTCTTTAAGTACAAAGGATAATTACAAATCAGTCACTTAGATTTTAGGCATTCCAATTTTCTTGGTTTTATATACTTACAGGATATTCCACTATATTTAGTGTTTCAAACACTTTAGCAAAATACTGAAATTTAAGGGAAACAATTCATGTGAGTTTAGAATATTTTTAACAGGGATGTATTGCTGACATATACTAAACAAAGGAGAAAATTCAAAAATACCCCTCTACATTACACTTATATGGTCTTTTTCAGCTTGCTCTCAAATACTCTGAAACTGTGCTACTAAAGTGCTGGGGCTAAACCCTCAGTCTTTAATCAGGGTTGACATATGGGTGATTGTCCACAACAAGGAAAGCATGAAATACCTTCCTGACTGGCCTTGGGTGGGAACCAATTAGGAGATCACCACTAGGCACCCCTACCTTAGCATTAACATCAGGTGTCCCACCTTTGAAGTTAACACCATAAAGGTAGGCTCTGCTTGAAGTGAATAGGGGAGGTTATTTATGTAGTGAGTGTATTATGGAGGACTTCCAGTTAATGGAAAGGCACCCCAGTTGCCCAATGAGGGCGGAACTCTCAGTGAGACACTAGTATAGCTGGGAGCAGAGGGAGGAATACAGCTGTAACAATAGCCCTATTTTAGGGCCATGGTATGAGATTGGAATTTGACTCGTTGCCTGGTTCTTTGGTTGGTTTGTTCCTGCTTCGCTTTGTCTTGTGCTGTGAGTGAATATATCAACCTCTTTACTCCCTTGGTGGTTGGCCACCTCACATCCTCTGTGTGTAATTTAGAATCAGAAGGAAAGCTATGGCCTGTATGCTGCTTATTGATGATAATACCTTTGTGATTGGGATATGTGATCAGCAAAAGAGCTACAACATAATAAAATCAAACCAGTTCATTTATTTTCAGAAGTTTGTAACTCTTTATTAACTTGATACTGTTTTAAAAGTTGCTCAGATGAAAAGAAGAAGGATGAAAATAAGAAAGACCTCCATAAGATAGAGAAGTAAAGAATTCTGGTCCCTGATAGGCTTGAGAAACTTGGCCATTTTTTTCTTCAATGATCTCAAAGTGTTTTGTGACTGCAGCAGATGCCATAGGTAGTGAAGCATCAACTCTTGCTTCGTGTTAGCCAGTCTGCTGAAAAACCTTTATTGCTTTGGTGTTTCAGGTCATAGTGAAAAGGAAGACTTGGATCATTTTGCAAACTAGTAACATCGGCGTATCTGATGGTGAAGATAAATCTCATGATACAAAACAAACAAAGCCATGGTAAAGCATTACAGTCTTTTGCTTTACTGTTGTTTTTTTTTTTGAATATGAAGCCTTTCAAAATACACTCCTCCTCCTTTAGACATCCCAGCCTCTCCAGTAAGAGGTATAACAGAGGTGACACCTGCACGTCACATCAAGACTGTGAAGGAGTCAGGAAGTAGAATCAGTGCTTCAGGGCTGCATTTGCATGAAATGTCATCCTTCTGAATTTTGCTATGTGGGCTTGGATTCTCCACTGAGCTATAGCTGCACCTGAAATACTCTGATTAGTGAACCACAAAGATCAGAGGTAGGTGGTCAGGAGATAAGCATCTCATCACAGGAATAATGAGAAGAACAAAATGTCCAAAAAATACAGGGAGGTTAACGTACACGAGATAAAGGGGTTTCAGGGTCTGCAGGAAACAGGAATGACAGAGAGACTCTAACCACAATGTACAGAGGGAATCGGGAACAAGTAGGTAGATCTGTTTTGCTTTCTTAAAAGATGGACAAAGAAACAGAGCATGGTTATGTAGCTAAGGAGGTATGAGAAGCATTTCACTTCAGTGGGGGAGAATATAGAGGATGGAAAATAGCTTTAGTAGGCATGATAATGCTGTATACAGGAAGGACAGGACTTCCCATTGCATTTATAGTTCTCTTTCGTTTCTGTGTAACCTTCATCCTACAGAGATTTTGGCAGAGACTGAAGAAACTGCATGAGAAGCTAAGAAAATCGTGAGACAAAGTTGTGAATGCTTTAGTCACAGTATTTCCTTTTCATAGCAGCCTATTTATTTTTGTAAAAGTGTAGGGCCATTCAAGATGTTTGTGAAATGCAGTTGAAACTCACTACAGAGTTGAAGTGCTGGTGTGACTATGCTTGGAATAGGTACCTAATTATAGTCACACACTGTGACCCTACACACCTTGTGTATTAAGAAATCAAGATAAAATGGAAAGGGTGAAATCCCCGTCCCTAGAGTAAGTGTCATTAAAAAAAAATTACTATTATATTCAAGAATAAGAAATGCTATGAGAAAACTACAGTAAAGTGAAAATACTTTTTTTTTTTTAATATTGGAAAAAAAAATACTTTGATTTGCAGCAAAACAAAATTTTTTTTCAACTGCTTCCATCAAAATGTGTTATATACAACAATATTTTAATGAAAAAAAATATTTATTGGAAGACACATTCTTCAGAGAGAATCTCACCATTCAGGACTTCTCTGTCAGGTCTAGTGGAAGAATTTCTATTAATATTTTGTTTGATATCTTGTGTTATCAATTTTTATGTGGATTTTTCTTTTAAGTTTTGAACTATTTGAGCATTGTTATTTGGAACTGATTAATTAGGGAGGCTTACATTCTCCACTAAGAACACTAGAACTGCATATCAGTACTAAATCCCTGGTTCGCTGTTTTTCAATCTAAGGATATAAAATTGTTCCTGTCCTATAATCATTAAGGTAGATTAGTAAAGTGTCCAACAGACCTATCTGTCCAGAGTACAGCTCACAGGGAGGCTGCATGATCAAACAAAAATCTCTGAAGGAGGTGGCAATTCAAAACCTGTTGTTCAAAATGCTATTGTATTCCTACAAAAAGATCTGCTACCAAACAAGTACTTTGACCCAGAGCAATAAATATTTTGCATATGGAAGCAATAATACCTTTTATTTGTGAAGCAAATCCTGTGACCTGACTGACATCTTCCAGTACAAATCCGTCCTCTCATTTTCTTACTTACACAATTTTGTTCTTCAGCTTAATTGAATCTCATGTCTGTAGGTGTGGCTGCTCTTCTGCTCCTTCAGACCTATTTCTGCTGGCTCTAATTTTCTCTCTGCATATGTTTTCTCAAAACTGTCTTCACTTTGTCCTTCCCTGCGGCTCACCCATTTCTCTCTGTAATTTTCCTGCTGCCTCTCCATCAGGGGAGAGGTTCCTTAGCTGCTCCTCTCAAGTGCAGCAGCACAATGTGGTGACCCCCTCTCACCTTTGCAGCATTTGACCATACTCATCTTCCTTGCAGTAACATTTCCATTCACATAAGAGCACTTACAGTAACACCAAATTATTATATATTTCAATGAATTCTCCCTTTATGAAGAATACATGTTTTGCTTGAGTGCTTTCTAGTTGAAACATTTTCTTCTTTTAAACCATTCTTCTTTAAAGACTTTTTTTAAAATTTCACTTCAGATTTACATAATCAAATTAAGATTCTACTTGTTTTTAATTTTTTTTTGTTTTAAGCTAATAATAATGCTCAACTTATTACTTTTTAATGTATATTTAGATAGTAACAACTAATAGTTGTGGTTTAAAAGCAAAAATTTACATTTCATGTTTGTGTTTTTTTTTTTTTATCCCACTGAACACGAACTTATGATAAATTTATGAAGGGAAGAAGGCAGGAAAAAAAGACGTCATTAACTTTTATGTTAATGTTGGCTATTCCTCTTCTGTGGCCAACAAAAGCATAACTTGCCAGTACATCTCCTGCCATAATTTTGCTAATCACAGCTGCCCAACTGAAGTTGACAGAAAGGATTTATGCTGCTGAGCTATGAACATCAATAGCTCTAGTGCTATGGCAGCATCTTGGAAATTAATTAGAAAAGAACCCTCCCAGCTGGAATGTTGTATGTTACAAGATGGTACTTGTATGGGTAAATGGATAAAGCATAGAAAACAGGGATGCTCTGTTAACATAGGTTGGGCACTGGAAGAAAATAATTTGTCTCCCTCTGTTAGACATCCATTGACATCCTCCAAAACTAAGGCTACCTTTTACAGATCCTTTAGATATAAGGTCTTATTTATGGCTTTTTGATATGTATGTGGCCAAGTTTGTTGTTCAGATGCACAGTATCTGTTAGTCATCACAAAATCCCTTTCTTTAGTCTTGACAATTGCAATTTTTCCCTGCTTATACCCAGAATGGTGTTTCAGAGATCATTTTTGTGTCCCGTTTCTTTGACCATAAAATTAAACTTTTTCATGGCCTTTCCCCTATTTGTCACATTGTGTATAAAATATTTTAAATTCTTGACGTTGTTTTCAAAGGGACTTCTACATGTTATTTTCATTCTAGCTTTCAAATGGATACCTTGTCATTTCTCTCCCATAGTTGGATTTTTTTTTTTTTCTTAACATATACAAAACTTAATATTTATTAATCCAGTTCTTCCTTCTAGTTCTTCTTCATGACATCCTTGGCAAACCTGACTATGGTCAAAAAACTCTGAACAGTGCTCAAGTCTCATGACTAATACTGTGATGGTTTTCCTGTATTTCATATATATGTGTTGCTTTTTTGTCCCTTGTCATAGCCTTTGACTTTAAGCTTTCAGGGAAACGGTCCATCTATTCTGATTGAACAGTATGAACAAGCAGAAATTCCTCACAGAGGTTCTGAATTTGTAAACTGAGAATGATAGCAAAACAATAATTTCAAGCCAGAATGAATGAATCTACCAAGTGAGAGATTCTTCAAGGTATATACTCCTAATCAGCTTTTTAATTAGTAGGTCATAAAACATAACTTAGATTGTGTTGTACTAAAGGCAACTGTGTAACATCTTTACTGTAAACTGTAATCAACTTTTTGTTTAAGTTCCTTTTTATGCAAGGATGAAGTTTTCATCATGTCCAACCATTCCAGCACTGCGGTTCAAATAACCAACCAGTTATCCTATCCCAAACTTCCTTGATGTATTTCTCTCTCTTCTGTCAGATTCTGAAAATTTTTTCTTCAAATTCTTCTTGAAGGAACAGGATACAAAATATTTTAATGCCTACATATAAATACATATACTGCTGGCACATCATAGCACTAATAATAGCACTGGGTGTTCACAGCTGCTCTCAGTGGCAGAGGAAGTCAATACCCCTGAGCAACTTCAGTGTTCAAATAGAGAATCCCTTTACTTATGCATGCCTGCTAAGTATTGTTAAAGAAAAGCAGGATATAAAAAGGCTTTGTTACCGTACAGCTACAGCACCCTGCATGAACTGGAAGACACTCTCCTACGTATGAGATGTCTGCCTATACTTTTTCCTCTCCCTTTCAGTATTTCTTACAACTTATTTATTTTTTCTGGTGTTACAGGCTCTTCTAGACTGTCCTATAGTTAAGGAAACTACTAGACAATTGGTTTCTTTTAGTTTTGCCCCATACAAGTCTGACCTATTTTACCTTATTACAGTTATGGAGGATTTCCTACATGGCCAAAATTCAGCTTCCAAAAATTCTGTATTAGAAACAATGTGAAAGTTTCTCCCCCATATGCCCTGTACATATAGGTGTAATTCAGAATGCTTATAATTAGTGCAGCTGTTTAACAGCTCTAGTCAGTTTATTTTCTATTTAGTGTTTATTTATGATTAAAATGAACTATTCTATATCTACATGATGAAAAATATCTACTGGCAAAATAGTTACTAGCAATCTGACAGACAGATGAGTCCTTAGTTTATATCTTCCTTTTCAATGTTCCTTGACTCAGAAAAATATTCTTTAGCTGAGGAGGCCATGCTCATTTTGCGATTTATTTTTTTTTGTTAATTACTGAATGTAATAGTCACTTAATCTTTGCCGTGTGTTAACTGTTGCTTTAGCTATACTAACAGATGGAACCTCATTTTGCACTTGTGGTGGTCCAGCCCCAGGCGGG
>NW_008582447.1:1852-4304 GCF_000691845.1 Merops nubicus | reverse complement strand
GGTCCCTTCCAGCCCCACCATGGCTGGGATTCTGTGTGAGATGCTGGGAGGGGAAACCCTCACCTGAGCTGCATCCCAGGCCAGGGGGACAGAACGTTTATCACTCCTGTGAATGTTTTTTGCCTTTCCTGCTTCACAAAAGCTGTGCATGCCCCCAGGCTGTGGCGTCTCTGCAGCTGGCCAGAGGATGCCACCTCCTGGAAGCCCTTCCAGGCTGGCGTGGGGACAGAGAAGCCACCTACATGCAGGCCTGCCCAGCTCTCTGCCAGCGTCCCTGGTACTGCTTCTGAGCCAAAAAAGCAGCAGCAGCAGCAGAGTTCTTCCTACAGCATTACCCATCCCCTCTTTTACAGCATTTGTAAAACAAATACCAGCCCGATCTGACAGCTTAAGTGGCAATCCCTGGGGAAAGAAGTGTGCTGGAGAAGGCACACTCAGCTTCTCAGAGGGAGATGCTGGCAGCAGGAGGCCCGTGAGGCTGGGCTGGGGGCGTTTCTCACCCCCTGTTCCATCCCGAGGGGACACGCTGTGGCTTGGCACGGCCAGGAGACCCCCCCCCAAAACCTGGCGTTTGCTCTGCTGCTGTGCAGGGCCCGGGGCTGGCAGGGGAAGGGTGGGGACTGCCCGCGGTGACAAGGAGGGGAAGGTTTACACAGCAGAGGAGTGAGGTTACAATGTGCCTGTTGGCCTCGAGTGGCAACAATGTGTCCCTGGGCTGTAACAATGTATCCAGCGGCCCTTGGGCTGGTAACATTGTATCTGCGGCCCCTTCATTGGTACTTTCACTCAGTGGCTCCCTTCTCTCTCTCCTGACTCCAGGCCCCCTGAGGCAAGGTCTTCACGGGGCATTCCTCCTCCTCCTCTTCCTGGCCTCTCCTGGGAATGCTGCTGTCCTGGGGGGTTCCCGGTGCTGTGACACCCCCTGTAGTGCTGCCTCCTGCAGTGGAGCCCGTCTGCCCGTCCAGCGAGTGCCAGGTTTTAACACCAGGCAGTCTGTGAGCTGCCCTGAGCTCAGCCCTCCCTCTGTGCCCACACGGAGGTGAGGACGTCCCGGGGCAGGCAGGGAAGCTGGAGCCATCTCCTGACCCCGGGGGCAGAGGAACCCTGCCAGAGAGAGGGGAATGGGGCCAGAGCCGTGAGCAGCGCCGGCAGCAGAGCCAGCACCCCTGGCACCAATCCTGCCCCAAACGCTCCAGCAGGAGCCTTCTCAGAGGGAGGATAATCCAGGCCCAGCACACGGGGCTGGCCCCAGAATTCGGGGCTAACCTGTGCTCTGGGGGTTAGTGCTTTAGGAATTCACCCGTGAGCTCATGCTCAGCTCCAGAGAGGCCGGGGCCAGCGCAGGAGATGCTCTTCCAGCACTCCCCAGGGGACTCCCCTCCCTCCTCTCCATCACTTCCAACCCTCTCCCTCCCTCCTCCCTGCTTTGAGCCTCAAGTCCTTTGCCAAACAGGCCACCAAAATTTCTTTCCCTGTAACAGCCCAAGTCCAAAGCAGAGACTTCCCTCCCCTGAACCCCTCCTTTTTTTTTACCCCGGCGTTGATCGTGGGCTATAAATAAAGGCAAGATTAGATAGACACGCTGATCAAACCGGGGGGATGTTCTAAGGCCCAGCCTTCTATCAGCTGATCCCCCGGGGACGAGATAAACAGGAGGGCTGCGGCGGGGCCGGTGCTGCAGCTAATGCCAGCTCTCCATAAATAAGCTGTTAAAACCTCCGCTGAATATTAAGTGCAGAAATAACGGCGTTAATCGCAGCTGAGAGGAGGCTGCCAGCTCCATTCCGTGGCAAATTTAGGGCGAGGAAACCCATCTTTTCCACCAGCACCCCCCTCTCCTGGGCTTTCCCCCCCTCGCTGCCCTTTGCATCACACCAAGGTTAAGCGGCCAAGGTTGAAGGCAGCATTAGCATCTAAATGTGTCTGCCAGGAGCCTCTGACAAAGGGGCTGCTGCTGCTCCCCAACATTTCACTCCAGCAGCAAGAAGGCTGTTGCTGCCATAGTAACTGTTTTCACAGGGCGATTATGTCTTCCCAGCTCCCTTCCCCCAGCTCATCTTGCACCTCCAAGTATCTCGCTTTCATTTTTGGGGGGGGTGAAGCACAAGGGGCCGGAGCCCTCATACACACATCCACTAGTGCCAGGGATGATGGGGACGCTTTCGTGGTGCCCAGGGATGACCAGGATGCTCCCACGACTGCTCACGGATTAGCAGAGATAGTGACTTTTAATCTGCATCCAATTAGCCCCTATGGCAGCAGCTTTTGCCGGCAGTTTCTGGCAACGCCGGTGACTTGGAGGGGGGAAGTTGCTTTGCAGGGAGCACCCCAACTCCTGGAGTGGGCAGGATCCTCACCCCCTCCCTTGCCCCTGCTTCCTTAACAGCATCCCTTGTCTCAGCCTGTTCCCTTTGGGTTCTCCATTGAAAGCAGAGCCACCAGCCCAAACAGA
>NW_008582447.1:0-1760 GCF_000691845.1 Merops nubicus | reverse complement strand
GTGCTGAGACCCAGGCCCGCAGCAGGCACCTCGCTGATGGTGGGACAGGGCGTGGGACGAGTGTCTCCAGCCGGCTCAGGGGGCTGCTCCCCTCTCCTGCCAGGATTTCGTGGCTGAGCTCTGCCCGGTGGCTCTCCCGGGACCATGTGAGCTGGGAGAGGCAGCACTGCTGCACTGCAGGGGAGTGTCTTCCCTGTTTGCCAGCTCCAGGGCTGGGGGAAGGCCCCTGAGGAGGTTTTTGGGATCCAGGTGCCTGTAGTGGTCAGCATCCTCTTCTTGTGCCTTCTCCTGCCCTCTTCCTTTCCCAGGAGCTTCCAGCCCTCACTGGCTGGACTAGGAGGCCAGGTAATGCAGGATCATTAAGGGCTGGATAGCCCGGGAGTCCCACAGGAGCCTTCTGGATATTAACTGGGAAAGGAAAGAGCATCAGGGATTTCCTGGGGCTCCTTCCTCCCGGGAAAGCCAACGGTTCATTCTGCGGGGCTGCAGCGAGGTACCCGCACTGAAAGGGTTAATGGGGAGAGCAGAGGGGCACAGGGCATGCTGAGACAGACAGAAACTGGGTATTTCAGGGGAAATCGTCCCTCTAAGCGCTCCATTCACACCTCTGCCGCCGGTTTCTGGAGACAGCCTCACCTGGGCGTTCTCTGGGCACTGTCTCCCCGGCTGGTGCCCAGCGCTGTGCTGGCAGGGTCCTGTCCCCTCCTGCCTCCTCCGGCCCCTGGGGCTGAGCCAAGGAGGTCTCGTGGCTCTGAGATGTCCCCAGGAGCTCCTGGGTGGAGGGAGGAAGGGATGGATAAAAGTAGCATCATAGCAGAGAAACAACCGAATCCACCGAGCTCCTAATGCAGGAGTGAGAAATAATCCCTTCATCTGCAGCACAGCAGCCCAGCTCCATTGCATGACCTCAGATGCCTCCTCAGGCCAAGCAGAGTCCTTCAAGGACCAGCTTCAAGCCAGCTTTACAGCCTCATCCCCAGGAAACGCTGAAAAAGCCACAAACTGAACAAACCCTTCTCCTAAAGCAGCTGATGTGGGACCAGCCTCACCGAGGCAGCTCGAGCCCAGCACGGGGTGGGGTGAGCAGCCAGGAGGGGAGGCAGCTGGAGGAGCACAACACCAGGGCAGATGTGCTTCAGAAAGTTTTGGGGGGTTTGTTTTAGTGCCATGAATTCCTACAGACCCACTAGGAAGCTTTATGAGCTTTTAGCCTTCTCAGCATCCTGGGGCAGAAGGAGACAGCTTGCTAATTTTCACTGGATAAAGAGATCTCCTCAGTGTGAAATGGCCTAGAAATGTCCTCTGCAGACTCACAGAGACCAAGGACATCCTCACAGGGTAGAGCAAGGTGAGCACAAAGGTTTTGTGGTGGGTTAGGCTGGGATTTTTCACCCCAAATCTCTCTTTTTATGCTATGTCTTCAGAGCATGCCTGAGCTCTTCTCCCAGGCTGTCAGTGGTCAGCCTCCTCTTACTGAACCGTAGAATCACAGAATGGTTTGGGTGGGAAGGGACCTTTCAGGGTCATCTCATCCAACCCCCTGCAGGGAGCAGGGACATCTGCAGCTAGAGCAGGGTGCTCAGAGCCTTGTTCAACCTCCCCTGGGATGGTTCCAGGGATGGGGCATCTGTCACCGTGGGGGTGGCCTAGATGATCTTTAAGGGTTCCTTTCAACCCAAACTATTTTAGGATTCTATGATCCTACACCTTTCCCTGTGGGCAGCAAAGAAAGCCCAGGGGGAGCCCAAGCTGGAGCTGGG
>NW_008582446.1:10755-25944 GCF_000691845.1 Merops nubicus | reverse complement strand
GCAATGCGAGAGGGACCCCCCCCAGCCCTCCCCCCGCTATTGCTTAAGCTTGCTCTCATTTACAGCCCTCTTCGGTTTCTAGCGTGTTTGGGAGAAACGATGCTGGAGAGAGGAGTGGTGACGGATCCCTGCCACACAAAAATCAGTGGTGGCACTTCCCACTGCTTCTTTTTTGTGATCCCTCTGTAAGAGAGCTTGTCTAAAACTTCTTGCTTATTGCCTTGGTTGCCTTCTGGTAATTGCCACATCCCAGCTACCCTGGCTGGAAGCATCCACATTGTTCTTTGCTTGATGCAGAAATGTTTTTACTATATTCAGGTAAAACTATTCAAGGCTTTCTAGGAGTGACGGGAAGAAAAAAAATTAATTTTGCAGATGTTACTTTCCTGCCTGACCTTTTGCTTCAGGAGCTGTGTGCAGCTTGCAGATAGAGGAAAGTACTACTTTCTCTGGGGAAACACCTTTTGACACAATGCCAGATGAAGGAAACAACTCCAGGAATATGATTCCCAGCCCAGGCTGTGTTAGGGGAAGCAACTGGTGACAGAGCTTAAGATCTGCTGTCAGAAATCATTGCCGGTAGCTAGGATATGAGGAAAAGGGTGGGGGCAGATCCTTCCTGACAGGGTCACTATTACCAGTAATACATGATGATATTGCTGGCCCAAGCTCTGGAGGAGAAGAAAGATGATATTTGATTACTTCGGTTTCAACTATTACTGCTGCTTTTGCGGATGAAAGAGCTGACAACTGTGGAGGAAGGCAAAGGCACAGAGGTTCCTACTCTGTATTTTCTAGCAGTAAAGATCCTCAGATTCTTTTGTCTCAGTTTTGTCTCATGTAAGTCTCAGTTTGTCAGAAGTAAGCATGTGTTGTTTGCTTCTTCATAGGATTGTAGAACACTTTGAGTTGAAAGAGACCTTTAAAGGTCATCCAGTACAACTGCCCCTGCGGGGAGCAGGGACATCAACTAGATCAGGTTGCTCTGACTCAATCCAACCTGACCTTGAATGTTTCCAGGTGGCATCTGCCACCTCTCTCCAACGTTTCACCACCTTCATTGTAAAACAATTTCTTCTTCATATTCAGTCTAAATCTATGCTCTTTTAGTTTAAAACCATTATCTATCATTTTCTTAACTTTAAATTAATTACTGAAATGTTGTTGTAAGAGGCTATTTGGACACCACATGCCTGCTGTGACTGAACTGGAAGTTCCCTCCAACCTACAGAACATGGGAAGATATGAGGCACAAAAAAGAAGAAAAACACATATTCCTATGACAAAAAATGGAGGGTATTTGCCTTGTGTTGTGTACCTTTCTTCTACTGTTATTGCCTAAGTTTTTTATTTGTTACTGAATCTGTGGGTAGGAGAAATTAGAGAAATGTAAAATCCCATGTTCCCTGCAAATTCTGAATACTGATCCAGTTAGAATTCAAGAACATATGCTGAGTATGCCTGCTCTGGGGTACTTCCCCCCATATCTCGTTTGAACAATCTAACTGTGCAATATGTATAGTGTTTATCTTTCATTCATCAGTCAAGCAGAAAAAAGCCTGAAACCCGGTGGAAAAAAAAATCCCTGATTGCTTCTACTGCAGAACAGCTGCAAGTGGGAGAATCAGCAGGTTTGGTCTCATGTGGCATTTCATAGCATTAGAACTGAGAAAACAGCTTTAGAGACAAATCTATTACCAACTGGCACAGAAACAATGCTGATGTTTGTTTATTATTCCCAATAGTACTCCAAGCACAGGTTATAGCTAATGGACAGTATCAGAAATCCTTGAATTTCTAGGGATTTCTTTCTACCTACATCTTCAAACCTATTTCAAGTTCCCACTAATTGCAATTCATAATTTAAATAGAATGAAAATATTTTGTCTGACAACTCAAAACATCAGTGTGCTGTTGCCTCTTTCAGTTCACAGTGCTCAAATGGAGAATTCTGAAAAATAATTTCTTACACTGGGAATTCAGCACCTGTCTCAAATTCAAGCCTCTAAGGAAGTTGAGATGTGTTTGAAAATATTGGGCAATAGTCATTCTTCTCTCTATACAAAACCCCAAGCAGTGGCAGTCACTGCAGCTCCAGATCACCAGAATAGGCACTTGGGCCATGAGCAGTACAGTAGTGTCTCTTGTAGACAAGCAAGTTAGTGACAGCTAAAAATTAATTACCATGGCCTGAAATACTGAGGTTGTCAGAAAAATATGTTAAACCAGCATAAGTTTTAGTTTTGAATTATTCTGGAGCTTATATTAGTCCTTCAGAGTGCCTATGGTTCTCAGTGTATTAATTTTCTGTTGGGGTTATTGAACCCTAATCCAAGGCTGTACTAGTTTAAGAGCAACTGACTAATGTGAGTCTGTGCCCGTGCACAGAAGCAGGGCTGCGGTAAATGATGGAGAGAGGCTTTTGCAGTTCCCCGCCCCCCCCCCCCCCCCCCCCGAGAGCCATCTCCTGCTAAGCCCTCGCCTCCTTTGTGCTCCAGTGGGACCTCTGAGGCACGGAACCCCCCACCTGCCCTTGAGCCAGTCCCAGAAAGGGACAGCTCAATTATTAACCCAGAGCTTAAGTCTTTGAATAGAGCCATTCATCCACTCAAAAATCAGCTGACTCCATCCTCAGGCTGGTAGAGGGTGATGAAATTACTTTGGAGAAGCAAGAGCTTGCAGAAAAGACTCCTTGAACACAAAAAAAATCTGGATGCCTACCACAAGGAATCATTTAACTTCTCTATGCATTTAGCCCTCTGCATCTGTATTGGAGCCCATGTTGGGTAAGTTGGTTTGTTTTTTTTTTTTAATTTTCCTTGCAGTTTATAACCAGAGAGGAGTTGTAACATCTGCAGCACTGATGTTACAGCCTTGTAATCTGCAACGAATTTCAACAGTTATCATGCCAGGAATAATAGAAAACTGAACGTCTGGTATCCCAGGGATTCCTAGAGACGTTAAATTTGGAGCAGCAGGCTGGCTGTGAGATTTTTAGGTAATTGAAGTGCATGCCCAATAAGACATAACCCTAATAAATAAGCTTGTATTAGCATTATCACTTAAGCACTGATGCATAAAATCCTTGGCAATGTGGCATATCGTAAACTAAAATGTCCCCATTTCAAATTTTATTGCATTGACATATAATGGAGATTTTTGGACATATTTATGTAAGTGCAAACTCTTGGAATACTGACCAAGCAAGTTCTGAATAAACACAGTATTGCATGAGGACTTGAAAATGAGATCAAATAATACAATTTTGTATCTAAGCTAAATGCAAAGCAAAAAGTGAGAAAATACCTATAGACTTGATTTAAATCTTCCTATTTTAATGAGGTATCAGGCATTACCAATGCTGAGGACTTTCAACAAGTCTGCTAATCAGAGTATCATTTTGAAATTACTATGAACTTTTCTATATCATTATTCAATGTCCCAGTGAATGTAGTGGAAAGGATGAAAATAACACCATGAAATATGCTCCATCTCTAGATTTCTTTAGGAAAAGAAAAGTTTTCTGATTACCATAAAATATACGGGAAGTAGAGGATGACTCAATTCGTGTTCGAGTATCTGGTAAGATCTACTCTCAAATAGGAATGCTTGTCCATGAAAGTCTACATTCTCATATCTACTGTAGGCTGCATGAATAGTTACATTTTAAATTATTATAATAGTACTCAGTGACCTGAGGGCTACATACTCTGCAACCATTGCAGACTATCAGAACAGAAAATAATGAAGATACAAAGTGGCTTAAATTTAAGTGTTTATATCCTTCCTTTTTGTGTCTTGTTTTTCAGTCACTCAGTGAATTCTTTGAATATTGACTGGAGCAAGAGTCGAGTCATACCTACATAAAACGCAATGATATATTTAAGTATTGGATGTCTTCAGTTTGGTTTAAACTCATCTTCTGTTTAAAGTTTTCTCCTCTTGATAAGCCTTTACTTGTTAAGTGAACTTCTTATTCCACTACTTGCTGTTTTTTTCTATGAAGTCTGTGAGTCTTAGCAGGTTATTTTAATGCTCTTGAAGGATTATTCATATGCTGAAACCAAAGCATATTCTTACTGAAACTGGGGCCTCCTACCCCAGCTCTCAGTCAAGAGCACTATGACTCCTATATCTTGAGAGATGTTCTAGGCAGCCAGGATGCACCGAAACATCTTTAGGCTGGGTCATGGCTTTATGCCACTATGCTAACTTTTACTCTTCCCATGTAGTGACAAAGCACTCCAGAGTGAAACCTTGGGAGTAAGGCACCTTAATAAAATAGTGGTTTCAGATGAAAAGTTGTTTTGAGAAGCATGTATTTTTGGTTGTATCACTTGTCATTTGACTCACAGCAGCAAAACTGCATTTGTCCTAGCTTTATTAGCTCTTGCTGCACTACTGAACATGTCCAGGTGCTGGCTTTAATGAAGTACTTATGTTTCCATTATACCAGAATAACATCAATACTTAAAAACTAGACTAAATGAATGAGAAGGCTGAGATGAAAGCAGTGGATTTTATTATCTTGGATAATTGATTTTCATTGTGTGATGCTGTCAATGCCTGAAAGGCCAGGTGGATAAACTGATTCTGTCAAGAACAGGCAGGCTTGTACTAGTCTTGCATCATATACAGTCTTCCAGTTTATTATCAGTAGGACAGTGGAAATGTGTAAGCCTATGGCTGATATGCTTCCTGCTGTTTTGAAAGATTTAGTTTGATAGGGATTTTTTCACTGGCCTGAAATGCTTACTTTTTATGATGTACCTGTTCAGCTATCAATAATAAAAAGCCTCCAGTAAGTGTGCTACTGAGACATCAAGAAGCAATTTTCAAAATCCTCAATACCCCATGGAGCTGTACGGAAATTAATGATGTGCACTGTAAGCTCTCTGGCCCAGCTGTTATACGGGGTAAGATAAATACACTGGAGTATAGTTAGCAAACCCCAACTGTAAGCAGGGCCAGGAAAAGCTGTGAGGCACAAAACTTAGTCTAGCTGTCCAGCCAGCCAAATTTGCTGAGTTGCTGTTGTGTAGTCCTAGAGATAAAGCCCAGTTGCTGAGGGAAGATTGACTTGTCTTCCCCAAAGAGAAGCTGGAGTGATTACTAGATCTCTTCTACATCCTCATGAAAGAAAAGTGCCACTTTCTCCTGTCCATGCTCAGTCTACCTAAAGATGCCACCAATGTCTGTGAGTGTAATCATCACCTTTTCACCGTCAACTCTACCTGAGATATACTAAAAACTGTAAGAATAAATATATCAAAGATTAATTTAAGCCCTACCTGCTATATGACCTAAATCAAGACCTAAAGAACTGGTGATATAATACTGACAGAAAAAAAGAAATTTCCAGCCCAAATAGAACTGCACTGTGCTCTGAACATATACTACATAGCTTCATCTGTCTATGGTTTAGTTTGTTCCACCATACTCTGTATTGACACATTAGAGAGCCAAAGCTCAGGGAGACTTTGTAAAACAAAACAATCAAACAAAAATTTCTTTTCCTTGTAAAAGGAAATTGCTTATTTTGCTGCTGCCTTTTTCAGCACTGTGTATTTTACACAAAAGAATTCCTACTATTAATGTATTCTTAACAGTTTTTAAAGCATACTGAGGAAACCATTAAGAAAAATTGTTTCTATATTTGGTTATGCACTACCTCGTAATCTAATCCCTATTTGTATTAATGTAGACTTCAATGTGCTATTTATTAATGCTTAGTAGCTACTTACAAAAATGATTCACCAATAATTTTTAAAATTAGTTATTAACGTGGCAAAAGCAACAGGCACTCATCAGGCTGTCACTGTAAAAGGATGCAAGGAGAATAGCAAGGCATAACAGCCTCTTAAGTGTCACTTGAATTATCTTTTAAATTTATCAGATCAAAATGTAATGTTCACATTTATCTGCCTTATTAATATACTGTGCATGAATCCCTATTATGTAGAAATATGACCCCATATGGATGATTTAGACCATTAACTGTTGACGTTAAACTTTCTACAAGCTCATTTTGAGTATGTGATGACAACATTATTTTTGATTGAGAGTACCTATTTGTAAGGCTGTCAGATTTAAAGCAAAAATTCCAGGGGGAAAAAAAAAAAAAAAACACTTTTACTTTGAGTAACTGTGCACTCAAAATAAGCTATGTGGCCTTTTCTAGAAGTTTTGAGAAGGGAAAATTGGAAGTGTCTGGGCGAAGGTGGTGACAGGCATTTTTCAGCAGCTGACTCAGTAACCCTGTGGAGGACACAAGCAATCCATTCAGCATTAAACGGCTGCTATAGTTTGCAGTAAGCACTATGATGTAGATCAGGCAGGGTTAGAGGAACACGATGGTGGACAAATCTCAGGTGAGTTCTGTATTCAAAAGAAAACATCTTTTTTTTTTTTTGTTTTACCACTGCTACATATTTAAATCCCTTCATTCCTGGAGGTATTTAGATTGATCGTTACAGATCCCTATGAAGAAAGGAGTATCCTGATGTTCTGGCCTTCCTCAGGCTGATTCACTTGTGTAACGGGTAGAGGTCATGTGCCTCAACACCCATGACTTTGAAATTGCAGATTATAGAGCTAGCTGGCAAGAGAATGGAATAAACACAGAATATCGGACTAGGTTTCCAGTCCTAAGCCTAAATATCCGTGTTCTAAAAGCTTCATGAGAAGCTGACAGATTGCTATCATAGCTTAACATATCTGAACTTCGGGTCATGAAAGAGGATTTCCTCATGTTTAAGTCAGGAGTAAAACATTAATCTGTGTAACAACAGACCTTATTTTCACAGGAAAAAACTGCTATCTACATTATTCTGGGGGGTAAAGAGTTATCAGTTGCGGAAAAGACTGTGTGAGAAGTTTGCAATTATGCCCAAATCACCTTCCATTTTCCTCAGGAATGCACGGGGAGTAGTTTTAATTCAGAAGATGTGTCTGTCTGATCTATTAAACTGGAAGAAAAAATAATTCCAAGAATAGAAAATGCCAAAGGCAGTTTAAAGATTTATAGATATACATGACATACAAAAATATCCTAGTTAAAGTTAATGGAAGTCAACATCTACAGTGGTCTATAATGCCACATTGACTCAAAATCACACAGTAACTGATGAAATGGGAATGAATTATCTCCAGTGTCTCTTTTAATGAACTCAACAAAGAATTTGGTTCAAGCGTACTAAATGAACAGTCCTTGGGATGTGAAGTGCTGAGGCTCAGAGCCTCAAAATAACACTTTAAAAAGTTTCTGTGGTTTTAATATGTTTCAAATGTTAATCCTTTTTTATTTTGTTTTTTAGTATTTTGCTTTCTGCTATTCTATAACCCTGCTTCTGTCCTGTGGTTCTTGTCTTCTGTTCTTTAAGTGTATTATACTGAAGGCCTGGAATTCAGATTAGAAATCATCCTTTAATACTTCAGGTTCTGCAATGATTGTTAATCTCCTGGCCTGGCTTACATTACTCTATGATAAAGCAGAGTAATGAAGTTTTTTACAGTCAAATTTACAGTCTAATTCCCAGGCCATAAAAACACTATGTGTCTCTGCATTGGAGGGGGAGCCTGGAAAACCAACGTGGTTGGACAAAATATTCTACCTTTGCATATTGGCTGAAAAATAGGAGTTGTCTGTAATATTTAACTTATGAGGAACAAGATTATGAAAACACCATTTCCATATTTGGTTCATGGCTGCAATCTCTGCTGTCTAAACATGTGTCTGAGCTGATACTTATTCCAGTAACTGAGGCATCACCAACTCTGTCCTGGAGCTTTGTGTCTTTAAAGGAGAGGTAAGGTTAAGTTCAGGATTCTGCCTTTCTTCTAGGGAGAAGGAAGATCTGATCTATACTAAAAGATATTATCTTCTTTATTTCCATGAAACATGGGATAATTCAATATATTTGAGACTAATTATTGATCAACAGATAGACAAATCTGAGACAAATTAATAAATGAACTCAAAAGTAATTAGTTGGGAAGATGCAGGCTAATAGATCAGCAGCATATATGTATATATATACAATGCATTTTATCCCCCTAAGCAGCTAGATTGAAAAGTAACTCAGAACTGTAGAATTGATGATTTTTAACAGTCAAATAAAAAGTTAAGGTTTTATGAGCTGTGTAATGACAGTATGATTACATAATGTCTAGTCTCTTGACAGTGTAGAATTAACTGTGATAACTTTAATGGCTGATGTGATGATATTTTTGGAAGCATCAGGTTTCTGTCTGAAGTAAAATAAACCTTTGGGAATTTTTTTTAAAAAATAAGAACAAAATAGAAAAACTTACTACACTTTGTACAGGTGAGATTTAAAAGGGTATTTTTCTAAGTTTCAGTTAATCAGCGCTGCAATAGATGGTCTTCTGTAGTTTAGTTACTGAAATACATCAACTGGAAATACACCAGGTAGCTGTGAACTTAGAAATTGGAAATTTTGCCTCTTGGAGGTGAATATGGAATACAGCCTGCCTTCTGTGAATAAATTACTTGAGTTCATCTACTGTCATCATGTAAACCAGCAAATTCTAAGGAAAACACCATTTATAGACAGAAATATGAAAGAAAAATTAAAATGTGAGTTCAAACCAAAAAAGAAAAAAGTTGTATCACACTCTTATTCACAGATTACACCTCTTTGACACTACTATATATATGCTTATGTTTTACTGAAGAGTCTCTAATGTTCATTACAATGCAAAGTAGACATAAGCATGGACAGGAAATCAAGTCTGTACAGACACTATCTTGTGCCCTGAAATTTAATAGTTGATTAGAGAAATACTTGATTGCAGGGAGAAAAAAGGATTTGGGCTTAAAATAAATGAAAGCTATTACTTAACGCTTCTGAACTTGGAAGGTTTGTACTTCTTTACAGATGTTGTCACGTACTTAAGTGAATGAGAAATCATAGCTGATTCCAAGATTAATACTTTAATTAAAATGTGCTCTGCTGAAGTGATTCAAGTGTTATCTTAAAAGTAAGATTAGCACGGTATTTTTAAAGTACAGAGAAGAATGATTTCTAAAGTGTACGTTATCTCACAAAATCATCTAGTGTAATATTTTAATATCAAATATATACTATACTATAGTGTTTTTCCTGGACAGATGTGTTTCTGTATGTTTATACAATGGAAAAAGAAGCGTCAGTCAGTTCTGACTTACTTTCAATCACTCTGTATCTATGAAAAAGAGATACCAAAGCTGTTCATTAGTAATTAAGACATACTTCTTACCACTGTAGTTGTTCCTCGGTTCATCAGTACGTGTTGTATTCACATACTCAAGAAAAGCCTGAGCAGAGCAGAGTGAACTTTACTGGTCTTCACCTTTTTATTTCCTAAAACTGCAAGGCTGCCTGTGGTAGTGACACCCATAGTGGATGGGAAGTGGGTTTGTTACTCACTGAAAGCAAATTCAAGATCATTTGATACTCTCCATTTTGAACGGAGGAAAATGTATTAATGTTGATTTGCTGTTCCCGCTGAGGGTGGCAGTGTGGATCCATCCTCAAACCCAGGGAAACGATCTTCTGCCTCAGCAGCCTGCCTGACTGCAGGGCAGCGCACTCGGCCGGTAGCCTCCCAGCCTAGGGCATGGACTCACACTGACTGCTCACCAGTGGAACAAGGCCCGACTCAGGCGAGGCGCTTACAGCAGTCTCTGTAAATAACAATCTTAAAGTTATTCATGAGAAAAATTGGCTAAGGCAAGTCGTGTGGGGATTATCATTACCAGAGAAGGTAATTCCAACTCCAGGAAAAGATCACGTTTTTTAGCTTTTAAGGAAAATGCCTTTCCTGAGGAGCTGGTGGTTAGAAGAGTTTTGCTGACTTGGTAGCCATGAAAATTCCGAGGTCAGCATGCTGGCACTTGTCACCGGCTCATGTAATGTATTTGGTTTATATAAAACACTGTCACGCCTTTGTTTAAAATGGTTGATATACCTGCAGGAGCAGGACAGATGAGGAGCCACTGATGCAAGGTTTTTTAACTATGGACTGATGTTGAAAATGTGGAGTGGTGTAAAATTCGAATCTTTCTCTACAGTATTGACTGTTGATAAATTCTCTTTATAGCCAATGCAACTTACAGGTGCAATGGCTTATTTCAGTCAGGACCTTTATGTAACTGTAAGTATTTCCTTGTACCTGTATTTACATACTCCTTACCTAATCAGCTCTATTTCATTAATAATCGTACTTCTTTGAATGTTGATGGGTGTTTGGGTAGTTCAGAGTGGGATTTCTATCTTTGTAAATGCTATAGGAAATTCTGGCTTAATTATTTAGTACAAGCAGTTAACATGTTAAAACTCTCTAACCTAGAATGAAAAAATTTAACCTCTCTGTCTGTGTTAATGAGAAAACTGCCTAAGCCATGGTGAAAACAAATTCCATCAATAGATTTTAGTGGATATCACTTGAAATGGAACTACTAATTACAGAAGGTTCACCACAAAACTCACTTTATTAGAGAGTAATTTCTTTCCGTAACAGCATCTCTATCATGTAATAAATTGAGTTCTTTTCTAATACATTTTTATGAGAGTTCACATTGAATGCATTGAATAGTGCATTTGCCTCTGTTTATTTTGAAGGGAAATTGAGATAATTATTAATATTAGAAATTGGAAAATTAGTGTAATAAAATTGAGTATGCAAACTCAACAGACTGGCTACTGAGGGCCTTATATAGGCCATTTTCTTCAGTGATCTCATGTAAGTGAAAATTCAGAGTAACGGAAATGCAGCCTGGAAATACAGCAAGAAATTTAACTTCTGTGAGGAAACTTACTAATGAAAGTCACAGGAGCTATTTATTTGCTTAAATACTGTCAATTAAACATTAATTGACTTTGAAACTACTATTAAGCTTTAAATAGATGTTTGCTTCAGGTTACACAGAATTTTATTTTTTTTTAAAGACTTTTGTCAGACTGGACTAGACTTATTATTGTGGTAAAGGTTTTTCTAAATATAAATTGAATTCAAACCCATAAGCATTACATTACTACTTTGTGTTAAGGTAAACACAGCATACTGGCATAAAAAACCCTGGAAACTGTTTTAGTAAAAACATTCACAGGCCAAAGGGATTTGGAATAATTGTAAGGGTTTAAAAATAAATAAATAAATAAACCCCTTGCATGTAATGAATAATATATTGTTAGCTTTAAATCAGGTCTTTTAGTGATATTTCTACACTTGTACACCACATAAGCAAAGTTTTGCAAGTGTCAATGCTGTTTATGCTGCCCAAGTTGTATTTAAGCAGTGGAATGATTAATATACCACATGTAGTTAAGAGATTAGAGATCTCAAAGACTTCCCATCATGGCACTGGCAGAATTTTGCCCAGTGTCCCCATACTGCGAGAGCTCTTTACTAGGGGGTGGAGGTTGTTAGCACATCAGGACCAAGATTATAAAATTATTTGCTAGAGCAGATGTTTTTATAAAACCTTACACTATTTAAATTAACATATTGGTGAAATAATTTCTTTTTTTAAGCTAAAAAATTATGACAGAAAAGTTATGTGGAGCAGTTATTATTTTTAACTGACATGCCCCATGTCACCATGGCACTCTAAATCAATGTCTCAGTGTTTACAGTCTTACATGAACATCTTTGGAGACTCTTACTTTATGTGAGCTATGGTCTTGTATTCAATCTGCAATATTCATATTCTCATCTATAGAATGAAAAAGAAAGATAACTATGCATGCTTATGTTCCTGTTTCTGCAATGTGATTTAAATGCACATAATTCAGTTCTACTACTTTTTTTCCACGGAGAATTATTACTCTGGCATCATGCACAAGAATTTTTGAATATATGAGCTAAACAAAGCTTGCAGCACACTAAGTTATCATTCAACTACCAACAGTTTTTAAATATGTCAGAATACTGGGTTTCACTGTGTCTAGAAATATTTTATTTGGAGAAGTTTATTCTAATCACCTCTCAGAACCTTAAGACACCTCAGTCAAAACCGTTAAGTTTTAAATTGCTTCCTGACTTATCCACCTGCAACAGCTTTTCTTTTTACCTTTACCATCATCTCCTTAAAGAAAATAGGATTATATTTACAGTAATATCCTTGAAATATTTCTAATTTTGTTTGCATCTGCAGCTATATTTTCTTTACTTTCCATTTTCTGTGAGAGGGGGGATGCATCTACCACATAGTTTCCTTTTAAATCAGACAATGAGGCTTTAAGCTTAAGAACTATTGTTGAAGTACTTGATAACACAGTAAATAAGTAATTCCCATTCTGTGATGTAAAAGCAACAAGAGCTTTATGAGCTATCACATGCATATCAAAAATATTATAAAAGTGGCAAATTCTATTGCAAATAAAAAGATTTTACAGTGTAAAACAAACTTCATGTAATCCATGTAGGTTGTTTTCCACAAGTAAATCAGAGAAGCTTAAATAAATTCCCTTTTATTATACTGCCTAATTTCCACACTCAGAAGGCACCAAGCTCAGTACCACCCCTCCAGTCAGCCAATTCTAACATATATCAACTTCAAGTGACAAACTTTAGTGCAGGTTACTGGAGTGAACTAGACTGAAGCAGCAGCACACTCAGTGTTTCCAAAGCTCCCACAGGGAGATTTAACTCAAAAATGCGTCTTAGGAGGCAAGAGTGTCATGTCATCCCTGATGCTGCTGCATTGACGCTGACTCTCATGACCAGCATCGAGGAAACTATCGGCTTTGCCATGTTACTTAGAGCAAGAACACATCAGATGGTGTGTACACATCAAAACATGTAGAGAACATTTATATAGCACAGTTCCTTTGGCAGCAGGCTATGTATGTCACAAACTAAGACAGACAAACTGTCTGGCTAGATCTCTCCCATGCCTTTCTGACCATTTGCACTGCTCACTTGGCCAGCCACAGGGAGCCTGTGGGGCAGCCCTCAGCCTGGGAGGGTTTTGCACTGTGGAAGTGATCAAGAACATGGAATAAACTGCTCCTGGGATGTTTTACGCTGCACCAAGTCTGGGACGACACCCACATTTCAGAAAAACAGTGAGCTGCAACTGTCTGCTAACCCACAGATGCTCATTGACCGAAGATGAGGTCTGGCTAGAGCAATCTGTTGGTGAGGGATTCAGTGCTTGCAGCAGATGAGCTGTACACCACTTGTGTACCCGCATCAGTACAACACTTACGTTGCACTTGCAGCTCTTCAGTGCAGATACTCGCACATCCTTGGACAAGCCCCTCTGTCTTTGAGTTTCCATGAGAAGTGATTTAAATTCTGAAGGGACACTTTTGTCTTTCCAAGAAACTGCAAAAATGTCACTCTGATAAAAAAACTACGAATATTTTAATGATGGTGAATCTTTACACAGCTGTGAATAGCTGAGGGGGGTGCAGGCAATCCTGGGAAGCACTATGCCTTGGAGACACTTCTCAGACACCACCCCACTTCCTCAGTCTGCAAAGGACCATAGGCCTGATAGAGGCATGTGGTCGTGTCAAAAGAAACTGCAATATTCCACTGCACCATCTAGTCAAAGCTTTTTGTTGTATTTATCTTTTCTGCAGAGGAGATAAGAAAGGCCTGTAGACACCCTGAATTAGGAGACTGAAGAAACAGGCAAAGAGCAGCTTAATCCTGTGGTGTTTGCTTTGCTTTTGTTAAAGAATCTTGAACATTGCAGCAAGAATTAGTGTTTTATAAATGGACTATCTTTTAATGAACCTCAAGTCTTTTAAATGTTTGTTTCTACAGTAACCGGGGTTCGGCTGCTCGGTCCCCACTGGCCAAGAAGCAGCACAGTTAATATGGTCAGTGGTGGCACTCAAGGAGGTGACTTGGCTGCTATTTGTTTCAAGTTTCCAACTCCAGCTTGAATGACCAGTATTATTTTACTCTTGTGCTGGATGTTGGCTGAAGTCCTGAATTGCTTTTGAACTTGGATTTTCTGAATCGCTGTTGAGGGAATAAGACTAGGACTTCAGTGAGAAATTCTAGTCTTCTAGGACAGCAGTTGGCTGGTCTGCATTAGTACTTTGTGGTTCAGGATTTCTTTTGTTGCTTGTCTTTTCCTAGCTTTTTTCTTTTTATAGTCATGTTATAGATTATATAAATTGTTAGGATATAAGGTAGATTTATAGATTTCCTTATTAAAATAATTGAGGGAAGGGTAACTGAGGGAAGGACTCAAGGAAGGTGATTTATTCAAGAGCTGCTTAACTGATGGATTCACAAGGATGCTAAAGCTACAGAAGACTGCCTGGAAAGGAATATTGAAATGAGAACAAGAAGGTAAAAAAGTGATAGTGAGCAGAACCGGGTGAATCTGGAGAGGTGGTACATCACCAGCAAGCAACAACCTGCATAAATTTTGGATTCACACCTTGGGGTAAAAACAGGATGAGGAAAAAAATGAAGAAAAAAAATCAACAGCTGCCATTGTCTCCATGAAATAAAGAATTAATTGCAAGTGAGGATATGAACAATATCCTGTAGTTTAAAGGAGTGTAGTTGTTAGAACACTAGCAAATATTCAAAACCTAAAGACAGTAAATGGCAGCTGTCTGCAGGTGACCAATAAAATCATTTAATCAAAGTAGCTTTTAAAACTGCTTTTTAAACTACAAATTTTATTATATATATAGTGAGATTTCTAATAAAAATATAAGGGGTACAATAATTTTCATAAATGACTGCATTATGCAGTAGGTCTTCAGCTTGCCATAGCTATCCATTGCTGCTATTCTTATTATGTTTCAAAAAGAGGTATATTAATTATGTGCAAAATATTTGCCAGGTCTCAGTTACTGCAAGTCATTTAAAGCAGTTATGATAGACTACTAGATAAATTATGCAATACTCTGGCATACTGTAAATGCTGTCAGATATAACTTCATGTTATAGACCAAATCTGGAAACAATTTAAAGCAATGTTATTACTGGGTTTTTTTCTGAAGTAAAACAAGTCTTCACGCTTTAAACTTAGTTTAGTAGCATTTCATTCAGAATTTCTTAGATGTAAGAGCATATCAATTGTAACAAATGGGAGATGCCTTAAATCCTCACCAGAGAAAAGAAACAGATTAAAAACTCAGATGAAAAAGCCTGATGTAATGGAAAAAAAAATCTTTAAGAGAAAAACACTACTAGGAAGTGAAAAGA
>NW_008582446.1:1241-10724 GCF_000691845.1 Merops nubicus | reverse complement strand
AAAGAGCAACAAATAGATGGAGGAAGGGAGCAACAGAAACTGAAACAAAAAATGAGAGAAAAAATAGTGATGAAGCTGGAGCTGAAGGATGTCAATAGGAGCAATGTTAAGAAAAGACTAACAGCTTGAGGTTGGCAGTGTTTGTACATTCTAATGTTTCCCCCCAGTCATTTATTGCAGGATCTTGGTACGTTTAACTGAGAGGTTGCTTTCGTAAAATGCATTTTCCTATTTCATGCTGCTAGCCAGGGCTGTGTCTCAGTGGTAGGCAATGCTTTTCCCTGAATTCCAGACTGCTCTTTGAAATAGAATATAAAAAATAGTAATAATGAAAAGCATTAAGAGCAAAAGGGAAGCAGAACCGACTGGGGCTAATCTGCCAGCACTCAGAGAAAAAATATTTTTCCTCACCACAAAGAACCCTATTGTTCCTACATTAAGTATTTAATTTTGCCTGCATATAAACCAAGCTCTCTTGAAGTCTGTTCTCATATGATGGTGAGGAACATGCCAGTTACTGCAGCACAGTGGCACAGCTCCCAGGAGGAGCAGACCTCTTTTCCAAGGCTGTTCAGTTTTCCTCACCCCGCTTACACTGAATTTTTGTGGAGGAAAGGGTGACCTGACCATTATGGTTGTGAAATCTTACCACCTGTTTAGCATTACATGAGGAAAACATGCCCCTGCAAAATCAGTACTTAGGGAAATGTTTGGTATTCGTGACTGATATCTGAATATGTCCTTCTGGTAAATCCTATTAACGAATATTCAGTGTATACACTTTCATATAGGTTTTGTCACTAAGTGTTGAAACTCAAAATTTCAGTTGTTCTGAGGTAGAAAACCTTTGTGTGCATGTGTTTATTTCCATAGCTAACAAAATTTAGGCAAGTATCGCTATGCAGTGCATTTCCCTGGTAGGGTTTCAAGTCAGGGAGATTCTCTCTACCAATATTAGAAGAATTTCTCCTTTATTTAGCAGAAATGGAGTTGCTATTAATATAAGCAAGCTGTTATTAACAGATAACTACTCACACAGTACTTTCAATTATTTCCTCCCACAGTCACACACACTCACAGGCTTCTCTCATTACCCAGTGAGGAGATGAAGAAGGTTGGCATGCTGGTGTGGTTGCTCCAGCAGAGCAGTTTAGCATATTCATAAGAGGAGAGAGGGTCTGGGGGGGGGGCTGTCAATACACAAATATGATTTAACTAGGACCAAATAATGTGGATTTTTGATGCTATAGCACTCTTGCTGAGACTGCTTCTGCCTATGGCTACAGCCTAAGGACATTAAGTCCTTAGGAGGAGTGTACCAACACAAATGGGACCACAGAGAAGTTACTGTTGTCTTCAAGTTCAGGCTCACTTGGAACTTCTGCTCTTGATATTGCAAATGAAATTTAAAGGAGTGGATGGTTGTCTTGAAAGCAAGTGGAAAACTCCATTTGTGTTGAGTGAAGCTCAGTCTGTAAACATGGTAAACTTAAAGTTCCTATACATCTTCACATGTCTGTGTAATTTCTTTGGTCATATAGAGTATAAATTGGGGAGAATTTTTTTTTTTTCCAGAATAACATAGTTTAATAGTACTGTAGTTTAGCCCATAAGAGGATGAAATATCTGAAATCTCCAATGTGTACTGACCTGGTATATTTTTACACTGTGTGGTATTGTTGCTTGCAGAAGTTCCTTGTTGCTAAAAATAATCACTTCTACAATGTTTTCTATCTCCAAGGTTACTAAATCATTTTAACCTAAGCATAATTAAGATTATACCTAGAGGATATATTTTTAGTGTATTAGATTTTCTGTGATGTAATGTTCTTCCAGCAGACAGCTGAATTCAGAGGAAGTCTACTCCATGCAAGAGTGAACAGTAGAAGTGAAATTAGTAACTTCTGTTGGTGGTTGTTCTCTTTTGCAGCTTTTAGCATGGGTTCAAAAATTTTGCTTAATGACCCATGGGTCTTTAAAGACTAGCTACCAGTTCAGGGAAAAAAGCTCCATGTAACCCTTTAAGAAATTTGAAATCTGAGCTAAGATGTTGGAAATCTAACGTTTTCTAAGGGGGTTGGAACTAGAATTATCCATTGAATTAAGGTTTTTCACACTATTTGCTTGCTCCAAAGTCTTTTAAGTAGTAGACTAAAAACCATAATATGAACGGAATTGATGTACCTCTCAGTTCAGATAATTTTAGAGGGCTAAACCCATCTTTGTCTTATGTCATACTTTTTTGTTGTATAATTAATGAATTCCATAACGGCGAGATAAGATGAAGGCCTGTAGAAAGCCTGTGATCCGTATAACAGAACTGCTATCCTAAGAGTATGACAGTCAGATTGTCGCAGGCATCAGATATTTGTCCTGCAGTGTTTTTAAATTATCTGCTCACAAATGACCACCTTTGACTGTCAGCAGTTACCCATCCCTCGCAGGGCCTTGCTGGGTACAGTGCTGGAGAGGGCAGAGCCAGGAGGCAGCAGCTGATGTCCTTCCTGAGCAGGCTGATCCTGCTCCAGCCATGCCACTCTCCTTACCCAAGCGTGCCAATGGCAGTGTGAGCTTTGTGCTGTGTGAATGCAATTGCTGCATAGAATGAAAGATTTTGAAATGTGGTAGCTTCCTTGAAAAAGAAACTCTTGTGCAGGAATTCCTTAAAAAGACATTCAAGAACATTTGTCTAGTCCTTCATCGGTCTTTTCTGTTGGGAATATTTTTCAGTTCTAAATCTTTCTTTCTGCATACTATTCACAGAATGTAACTTCTCATTTCAAAAGGATGCTTGCGGGAAATACTGAAATAATATATATTCATATATATAGGTGAATAGATATTAATATATTTGAGTGTGTATATATATACTGAAATAATACTGAAAAATACTGTAATTGAAAATAGCTATTGTGGAAAATAGGTTTTTAAATAAAATAAATTCTATTAAATCAGTTATTTATTGGTGCTGTTACAGTCAGACCGCTTGAGGGTTTGAAGAGTTACTGATTTAATGACAGAATGAGAGATACTGAGATATTTAACTTCAGAAAAAAAAGTACATTCCATTTGAAAAGACTCAGCCATCTGACGATGCGAGGTATGTAGAAAGGCTATTCCTAGAACCAAGACTGTTAGATAAGAATATACTTACACATTTAAGGAGAGACTCTACAGGAAAACACTGACAATACAAATGACAGTTGAAATTGAATGTCAGGTTGGAGATGTGTTCCTAGAAAAACTGGACGAAGGGTGCTTCTTGCATGCTAAATGATTGAAGCATACATTTTGGTATATAGGCTCAAGGAGAAATATTTTAATGTGGTTTGAAATTACATAGCTGTATTTAGTAAGGTGGCAGATACAGGAACACAGTGTTGAAGTTTATCACTGGGAGCTGATGGTGGAGAAAGGAAGTCCACTGAGAGAAACAGAAGGATTTGAAAGCCATTTCTACGATGCAGTTGATATATATGAACCAATGGACTTCAAAGTGATTCTCCTTTCTTAATATATGCACAATTGCAGTATTTCATAAAATTACAAATTAATTTCCCAGTTTAAGATTGAGTGGGAAGCTCCATGCATCTGGAAATAATCAGACAACTTTTTCTCAAATTTATAAATCAATACAAGTACAAAAAAATTCTGTTTGCTTTAAGTATAAATAGTTAAATCTTTCTGCTAGTTCAAAGGGAATTGAAATTAACAAGATTTTGTATAAAGCAAAAATATTAGAACCTGTGGAAGTAATAAATGTCAATCACCAATAAACTAAGATATACCACTTTATAAAATTCATTATGACTTGGAAGTCTCTGTCTTTTTTCCTCTTCATTTTTGTCAGTCTATTGAAAAGCAAAACTAAAAAAAGGAGAACATGAAACCTCCCAGAGACTAAATAAAGATGACCACACTGAAATTATTGTATCCAATGTCATGTAAACCATACGTAAATTCACGTGGGGAACAATCTCATAGAATCTGAAAGCAAGCCTGAAAATATCTAAGAACTCAAATCTCTATAGATAGTTCTGTGGTGCTCATGGGCAAGCATAAACTGAGCACAGGCATGTACTGAAATGAGGTGGAGTGTAAAGAGGGCAGCAGGCTGCAAGATTTTACAGCTGCAAACATTTAGTGGTTTCTGTTTCAATAAAGGGTAGAAAATAGTCCAACACAGTGGTGCTTAATTACTTCTCAAAGTAAAGCCTACTTTCTGTAGCTCTGTTGGAAGGAGAACATGTTATGCTTCTAGAACACAGCAAGGCAGGTGGGCTGAATTATCATGTGTATATTTATGGCTATGGTTAACAAACATATGCAAATTAGAGATGCTTGGGATTTTTAATATCTCGCTTATGCCACTGTCTTCAAATAGTCCTTCTGGATAGATGCAGTCAACTTGTATTCCGCTGTTGACTGAGTGATACCTGATGGACACTATGTCTACGTGCTGCGACTGGTTTTCCTCTACGGATGCTCACTTATTAAAGAACAAATCGCTTAACAGAGGGTGAGTGGGTAGTGGGTAGTCAGGCTGAATTCAGACATTGAAAAAAGTATTTATTTTAAAGTTATTATTTTTTGTTTTACGCATATTTTCCACATTCTGTCTACTTTTATCCTTTTGAAGAAATTAAAGTTGAGTGATTTAATCTGATCTAAATACATACAGCTCTTTTTTGAAATTAGCTGCTTCGGGGTGATCTATGTGTTTATTTTTGTCTTAGCTACCAATGTGTTGCACGATGAATTGAGATTTAACAGGACTAAAATTAATTTTGGTCATAAAACCATACAGATAAGCTAGTAATAAAACCGTCTCCTTTATTCAGCCTTAAGGTAAAAATTATTCAAGGCCTATATGCACGTTGCTAATTTATTTATTTTTCTTATTTTTTTTTCTGTAATTTACCATATTTGGGAGGTATCTTAAAGTTCTGTTTGTTAGACAGGGCAACTGGTACTTACCCTCTTCTCTTATCAATTCATGGTATATTTACTGCTGGTTTTTCTGATACTACTGTCTTTTTTTTTTCATATTATATCCTGTTAGGGCTTTGAGGCTTCTTTTTTTTTTCCTGTATTTTTCCTTTTTTTTTTTTTTTCTTTAGTGAAATCTCTTTATATAAGTTTTGCTTATTTCACTTTATAGTGCTCCTTTCTTTTCTTGGTGTTGGTGGTCCTATAACATGAAAAGTGAGATTTAAGAGATAAAGGTGGCTGCTGAGAGCTTTGTCCTGTGCAGCCAGAGAGGGTTCCTTGCTCTGTGGGAGTATCAGAAAGTTGGAAATTATCAGATTGGCTATTACTGTCAGATAAAACAATGGGAAGATATTAAAAGAGCAAACCATAAAAGATCAAAGAATCCAAAATACCACCAACATTAGCGTTAAGAATATATATATATATACACATAAAATAAATAAATAGTAGTTTTGCCTAGCTCTATTCCCAGTTGTTTGGAAGGACTAGCAAGAGCTCTGTTGCCACTAGGGGAGTACTGATGTGGTGTATAAATATAATGATCTGTGAAGCAGACTTATAGGGCAGGATGTTTCCTGTGTTGGGGACTGGGATGGTTTTATTAAATGTACTAAGCAAATTGAACAGCCTCTGGAATTTGGTTTAGAATATTACAGCTGACATTGGTAAAATATCAGGTGCATGAAGTAACCTGAGCAGAAAGACCAACTGCTGCTTTGTTAACTAGATACTTGGATAATGAAAAATATGAAGTTTACTTTTTAGGATATACTTTTTGTTAATATAAGAACAGAGTTAACATCTTAAGGTGTTGGAGAATAGGCCCTTGGTACTCCTTTCAAATGACATTTCAGTGTCCATCAGTCATGTTGCTTCTGTTATTCTGAGGCTGTGTGGGGACTTGTTTGCATGTTTTGATTAAGTTTTGTGAATTTTTCACAATAAGGGTGTTAACTTGTTTTATTTTGTAAAAATGCAATTTGTCTTCAATAGCTGTGACTATTTAGGGGCACAAACCTAACAAATTAACTAGAAATCAGGTTCACTTTTATGAACAAAACCAGGAACTTCTTTTTTTTTTTGCCAATTTCAGTGAACATATTACCTCTGTGTTATCAGTTTTGTAGTGATCACATAAAGCCAGTAAATAACTAATTAACAGGTTGTTGTTCCAGTGTGTCACCTGGGCACTGTGATCCCTATATCTCAAAAATAATAAAGATGAGCAAAGGCTATGAAATTTTAACATTAATGGAGAAAACAGACAGCAAAAATGATGGCAGGTTAGTGGTTGAGTAACAGAGAAGGTAGATACTTTTAAAAAAAAATCCAATAGATGTAACCATCAGGATCTCTGAGAAAATTACATTAAAGCAGAAGACGAGCAAGCATTAGAGATATGGTCTGATGCAAGAAGCAGCAAAGAAATGAAAGGGACTTCTAGTGGAGCTGAATGACAGAGGAGATGATAATGCTTACTGATGACTGAAAAAGGTGGAGAAGAAATTAAGTAAAAAAAGGCGTTCTATGAGAGGTGATACAAAGGTTTGGAGTGACAAGATCAGTGAATACTGTTACAGAGACAGCATAGTGGCATCCTCTGAGAAGAGGATTACAAATAGTTAAACCAAACCAAAGAGTTAAAATGAATGGAAGGAACTTAAGTAACTTGTATAGATGATGCATTTCATAAGTTTAAGGCTCAGGAGCAATAGTTGTTTGCAGCAAGATAAAGCTGAAGATCATGTCAGCTTTTTACCTAAATACCAAAAGCAATTTTTCTTTTTTCAGAGAACTGCATTCTTTAAAAATGCTCAATGCACACATAAAAAAAATCTTTAGGAGTCATCTAAGAGGTTTGCTTTTCACAAAGGAAGTGTTTTGGGTATCTAAATTAAGCATTTGAACTTCAGCTATAGCAGAGGAACCTGGAGATGTGGGGAGGACTTGGACTACTGTGTTGTGAAAACTGTTAAGTTCGAGGTGAATGTAGTGTGGGATGAGTGGGCCAAGGAGCAGAAAGCTGTTAAAAAAAACCAAAAAACTCTTGGCATTGTTAGTGCTTTTGGTTATTTGTATTTTTCTAATGCCTGGCCCCTCTACTCTGCCTTCCTTTCCAGAAGAAAATTGTCCTAGTCTCTTGGGTCAACCTCCCTTTTTAGGGAATTCTGGTCCCAGCAATTTAATGTGTTCACTGTGTTGCTGAGGATGGAGGGCTGGGTACCTACTGCCCCGTGTCCCAGGGCTGCCAGCTGGTACGTGATGCCATGAACCAGCACACAGGGACTAAATGTCTAGGAAAGCCTGAGGAATATTCAGCCTATCTCTGCTAAGGCAAATGTTTACACACAAAGTTTCTTGAAGCTGCCACTTCATTCTGTTGCTTAAACATAGAGTGATTTGTCACCATCTAATTACATACTCGTAGGCCATGGCCCTAAGCACACACAAACACGGATGACTTCTATATCTTTCTTCAGATTGATGATCAGATGGCCTCTTTCTTTTTAAAATATTTCAGATGTTTTCGTGCCAGTTCTTTCTGTGGAAACATGCAACTTACATTCCTAATGCCTGTAGGTTTGTTCCCAGGCCCCCTGACTCCTTTTCCTGTGGCTGTTTCCTTCCCCCATCCCAAAGCCGAGAGGTTCTAGCCCTGAATTCCAGCATTATTGCCTCAGTTCCTTCTGTCTCCTGTTTGCTGGAAATGGAGCCCATATGTCCTGGTGCTCACTCAGTTGCTCATTTTCTGAGTCCCAAAGGCAGCATACCTCATCTGCAAAACAGCAAATTCTGCACATCTATGAAGTCTCAGTTTTAGACATATACAAATGCACACACAACTTGCATAAACTTGGAGAAGCAAGATGATTGAGGCTAAACTCTTACAATGACTAGGAAGAAGATGAATATTTGAGAAACATTTTGTTCCTTCGAAGTTGCACAGGATGCTTGGGTTTTGTCCTAGGAATAGAAGGGTGGCAATCCTCAGTTTTGTTATTCTTACACCCTGCTCAAGATGTGTGGAAACTACATCCTGAGTGCTCTGGTTTCCTCTTTTTTATTTCTGTGTTTTCAAGTTTCCTCCTTACACTGTCTGGAGCCTTATCTGAGTGTAAATGATGGCCTCCGGTCTGCTTTTTTTTCTCTTTTTGTTTTCTTATGGAAATGACTTTGACACAGAATCGCTGCTGCCTGTTGCTGGTTTGTGGATTGTAGTAAGGGGTTTGCCCAAAGGCAGGAGGATCAGCAGGCAGAACCAAACTGCTCTGGCAAATCTGGATCTGACCCTCTGTAGAAGAGGAAGTCTGCATCTCATGTCACATGAGGCTACAAAGTCCACCCTTCCCCTCTTGTCACAAAGGGGAAAGCTTGTTTCATCATTCTTTTACACCTAAACTGAATGGCTGCAAAATAGTGTGCAACATCATTCTCTGCTCCTGTAGCTGCAGAAAGACGATTCATGTGTTTGTCAGTCCACTGCTTAAAGTAGATCATCTTCAATTCAGAAATCTGGTCCCTACAGCTTTGTGAAGGATATCAATGTTTTTAAGCGTAGTAGACCATAACTACCACAGTTCATAGCAAACCTTCCTAACAGGGCCCTTACATTTGAGGTGAACACTTCCTCTTGTGTGAAAATGCCGCTGCATGTTTCATGGTCACTGACTAATGATGTACCATCCTTCACAGTAAAGGTTTCATTTGTCTTGGTTTGAAGCTAAACTTCCTCAGATAAAAAAAAGAAAAAGAGAAAAAAAAAAAAACAACACTGCATAAAAGAGCTTATTGTAATTTGTCTGGTACATGTGCAGTTTTAAAGGACTTGAAATGCATCAGCCTGAGCATTCATAAGAGGTGTTAGACATGGCGTGGAGTCATGCTTACCCTCCTCTGAGAGCGGCCTGTAGATATCTTTCACTTGTTAAATTTGGACTCCTCAGCCTTTAGGTGAGCTCTGTGATAAACTCAGCTGACTGAGCTTCTTGATTGCTAGCTGTAGAGACAGTGAGTCTCAGCATGGCGATTTGAAAACGAGTCCCAAATTCCACCTATATTTTTTAAAACTACCATTCAGTGGGGTTTAATTCATTTAATGTGTGGCACTTTTTATGTATCTGTTTCACTTCCTGTGTTGGCACTCTATCAGCAAGTATTCTTTGCAGAAGTCGGTGTGTGACTGGTACATAAGCACGTATACTTTTATCAGTCTTGTTTAAAAAGAAAAGTCAATAGTATTTCTTACTGAGAAATCTGTACTGTGGACATTTGTTACAGTGAAGACTTTTAAAGTTGCATTTATTAACAGAGCATTCTATCAACTACACTAATTTTTAGAAGATTTGGTGATCAAGGTTACTATCAAAATTACTTCTGCCATACTAAACCCTTTAAAAATGTTGCCCGTTTACTACCAGGAGGTAAGGTCAATTTTCTCTTACTTGCATTGCCCAGGCCAACTTTTTTGAATAGGATAACAAACATTTACAG
>NW_008582446.1:406-1210 GCF_000691845.1 Merops nubicus | reverse complement strand
ACTGTCAGCTTGGTCTGCTGAACCACAGCTCCCTGGGCTTTTAAACCGAACCCGACAACAATTCATAAAGAATTTAATTCACTAAAGCCTTAATTATGTAGATTGTTTTATTTGGTAGATCCCCGTTTTCCTGTTCCCAGAAAGGTTGTAAACAGGAGTGTTGTCTTACCGGATTGCAGTAATATGTGCTAGGTCAATGTTTGTGAAGGAGACAGAACTGGTGTTTGTTTGTGTTGGGGCTGCAAGAATGGAAAGGATTTGAAGCGCCATGTCCAGATGTGGTTCTCCAGTTCCTAGCATCATGACTCTGCTCTTCCTGCCTGTCCTCAGGGTGAGATCTGTGGAAGCTGGTAGCAGGCGCAGAGCTGGACAGTGTCCAGCTGCAGGGCAGTGTGTCCACTTCTCTGGCTGAAAACAGAAGCCCCAGGAGTGGGAGGGTGACACTGGAGAGGGGAGCAGGCTCTGGCACAGGCAGGGCATGGCAACTGGCTACGGGTGGTGGCGGCCTGTGCTCCAGTGACTTCACTCTCCAGGTGACCAGCAGGGAAGGCACATGGGGAGGGGAAAGAGCTCCAGGGCCTGGAAAGCTGGTAACCAGTGCTCTGAGAAGGAAGTGAAAGAGCCAGGATGGTTGACAACTTCCTTTGGAGTAGGAGGCTGATAGATTCACAGGCAGGAGTGTGGGGGTACGTGTGGTGCCTGGAAAAGGCCTGAGTGTCAGAGACTATGGAGAAAAGTTGCTGAGGCTCCTCCAGCATAGTCCTGTATTTCTTATTTGCGTGGAGTCAGCCTGGGAGATGCACA
>NW_008582446.1:0-375 GCF_000691845.1 Merops nubicus | reverse complement strand
AGAGAGGGGGGGTAGAGTGTCCCTTCAAGCCTTACTGGTAAGTAGTCAAAAACTGGCTCTTTCCTCAGTTCTCCAGCAGAAGCAGCCAGAGGTGCAAGCTCATTCTGTGGGGCTGGTAAGTGTAGGAGACAACTTGTAAGCAGTTACTGTAAATGTATTTTCTTTCATTCTTTCTTTCTTTCTTTCCTTTTTTTTTTTTTTCTTCTGAGGGCTGGACCTCATATCTGGAAACAATGAAGATCATCTCTTCTCTTCCCAGGACAATTCTCCTCATGTACCTCACTGGTGCATAATGTATCTGCTCAGACTTACGCAACTTGAAAAAAAACAACCAAACAAAACAACGAAACCAAATTAACAAGAGACTTTTCTCTC
>NW_008582445.1:2283-24451 GCF_000691845.1 Merops nubicus | reverse complement strand
AAAAACCAAAAAAACAAAAAAACAAACCCACAAATCACAAAACAAACCCAAACAAAAGCCATCAAAACCCCAGACCTAAGTTCCAAGAAGTAATTAGAGGGAAAAGGAGGAGGAAAAAAAATTTAAGAAAATTAGCATCAAAAAGTACATTGCAGGAATCCTTGTCAATTTTTATCAGTTGTATCTTGGAATGAATGTCAGATTTTTAATAAGCACCTATACTGATTTATGGCCAAATCCAAAAAAGGAGCTTTTAAAGCTATATAAACTACAAAAATACTGAAAGCAAGAAAAGGAGAAACACTGACAAGATGGTGGAAAAAAACATCAGAGAGGGGGAATTTAAACAAACCTGTATCAGCACTCAGATCATCTATCAGCCCTCTCGTTCTCCAGGTAGGTCCTGAGCCTTGATTTCCTAAAGAATTACTGTGCTCTTGAACTACTGCAGCCACCAGAAGATTATCCACATTTACCACTTCTGGGTCTGAATTTGTGTCTGATACATCATAATGAGCTACAACTGGAGGTCCATCTGCAGAAAAGCAACACGAATTAAAAGTTTGCATATACTGTGAAAGACATTTAAAAGTATAAGTTAAGGATTGATGCAATCTCCTACACGGGTCTCTCAAAGAACTATAAATTATATGAATTATTAAACTTCAGGTAATGAGCATAGCCTGAGATTAGAGACATTTTAACCTTTGCATACACAGAAAACATACATGTAGGAAAAACACGCTTATGAATGCATCAGTTGTGTATTATCTTTTACATGAACGCAAACATCTCCATATCCAACAATATTACACTTAGAATCTTAAAAGGATAAAACCTTCAGTTTAAAATAAAAGTTATAAGACATGAAATTTGGCAAGACAAGATATTTATCTAGAGAATTTTACAAAACTCAAATGACAGCTTACATTATTTTAGGGTTGATTGAATAAAACTAATTTTTTTATATAACTGACCCAATGACAATAAATTTAACGTTAGGCAACTTTACTTTCATAACATTTACCTGTCAAGGACAGGGGAATTTTTCAAAATGGCAATGTGTTTTGGTGTTTGGTTATTTGGGTTTTTTTTGAAGATCAAGAATAACAAATAAAACCATAATGTGCAGTGATAAATATGCTTTTAATCTGATTACCATATGCATTTTTGGCCACCAAAGTGAAGGGGAAAGAAGGAAAGAGAGACATGATTCTGAAATTCTTGAGGAACAACAAAAAGCTATTTTTGGTCTATTTTGTTAAGATGGATTATTTTCTTTCTGAGGAATGAAAATAACTTATAAATGAAAAGCATGCTAGAAACAGAAGAGGATCAGAAAAGTCAAATTTGAAACAAGGATTAATGTGAAAGCAAAGAGAGAATGGATAAATAATTCTGAAAGGACGCACATTTTAACTCAAATGCCTCAAATAAAATATAGCTTATCAACTCAGAGCAGATGAAAATAGTTTGAGTACCCACTCCCCAAATGGCAGAATCAAAACTTTTTTGGCCAAAGACTTCATCCACAAAAACGAGTATGAAATAGAAAAATAGGTTGGGCCAAAGCTCAGCTGCTTTGTTACTGCAGTTCCTTAAGTCCAGTGAAGTTCTGGCAGTTGAGTATCTGTAGGACATTGTTATGAGTATGATATGTAGAAAGTGTTATTTTATCCCATATAAATTATCATAAACTAATAATTTAAGAAGATAGGACCTTCAGAATTACAAAGTGACTAAAGAATTTTTCAGGAAATATTAGTTTATTTTAGGAGTGTTAAGTGTCTGTGGAAGACAGAAAGAACACAATGAACAAAAAGTTTCAAATTTAGATCCCTGAAAAGCTGTTTCTATTGAGTTTTTTAGGGTGTGTGTTTGATTTAGGGTTGGGGTTTTTGTTTGTTTGCTTCTTTGTTTAGTTTTTTGTAACTTAGTCCCTGAAACATAATTCAGCTCACTATTTTAAGAAATACCCATTTTGTGATTAGCAAGATACTGCATTAAAGAGTGACCATATTGCTTAAGTCATACTAAAGATCAGTTTTCCAAAAAGATATGAAGAAATTTACAAAATATTTCTGATCAGACCTGCCTCCAAAACAATAATTTCATAAAACAGTGTTATTACAAACTTAAAACAGATCCAACAAAAATAGATGGGTAGTTAAATGCCAATGTATTAAAGACCAAACTGTTCACAACATGAAAGGCTGATTACGACTGGAAAAGAAGTCCTGATAATTAACTGAAAGGCAATCTTTGTCTTTCTAAAAGGTATTTATAAAATAATGGAAGACCAAGTTCAAAATTAAGCTGGCTGATGTTCAGTTAATTATTTGTGAAAGCCCATGATTAAATTACATGAAGTTACAACCAGACTCATGAGAGGCTTATTTTCTCTCAGTCTTTTCATCAGAGTTCAGTATGAACACATATAATGTGATCTTTAAAAATAAACAGTCGAGTGCAGAAGATACGAGGGTCAAGTACAATATTGACTATTTGACCATCTTTTCAATAGGTTATCTAAAATTTCAGGAGCTATGTACTATTCCTTGAGGTCTTTGTTTCTCTTGCTTCATACTAAGATCTCCAAAAGCAGAAGCAAAATTGATTTTAGATAAAATTTTACTTGTGTAGACATATCTATTTGGACAAAAGGTACCAATAGTCTCAAGTCAAAATTGTACCACTCCCACATGTATAATCATGCAAAAATGTATAATAAATGTATATACATGCAGAGTGATAGTTCTCATCACCTACCCATAGAAATAACTTGTGTGAAAGTCTTCATCAGTAGAAAACACAAGCATAAGCTTATCTGTAGCTCCACTCTTGTATCTTCCACACTTCCAAACAGCACACCTTATAACTTAGCTTAAATTTAGTATACATCAGACAAAAATATTTTCAATGTAATTTCCATACTGTAATTATATTCATCAGTGTAATAGCCACCAATTTAACAATTTGGAAAAAACAAACTACCTATTTACAAAGCAACCACAGCAGAGATGTATTTTTGCTTTTCTCACCCTTGCCAGAAGGATCCAATGATCAAATTTGGAAACAAAAGGCCCTGACATCAGGGTGATCCATACCTATCACCAGTAAATGAACAATGAGGCAAAGATGCTGCAACAAATCCTAGGATTCCCAGCATGTATAAAAGAATAAATAAGCAATAAATGTCTATGTGTGTTTTTAAAAAAAAAAAAAAAAAAACAAACCAGACAATAAATAAACTAATGGATAAGTTGCAGACAACTACAATTAGATGAAAGTTGCAGTGAAAGCATATATATTTAAAAAAAAATCCTCTAAAAAATCTTCCATTCCCAGAAGCCTGTTTCCTTTTCATTGCTACAAGGATAGGACAGGAGAGGTTAAATTTGGAAATAAATAATACTTCCCCATCCAACTACACAATCATCTGATGATATGATGCAAAGTGAATGTGTGGTACCAAGAAATAAGGACAAGTGGCTTCAGCTAGGAAATAAGTGAAAAAATGCTTTCAGGTTTAAAAGGTAAAAGGATTAACTACAACCACAGTTGTAACATCATCTTTTCTTTACAATAGAGCCACTCCTTGTAATTAATGACTGTAACAGGATTTCAACAGATAGAAAAGCAGACATCAAAACAAACCATGCCAGAATCAAAATTTAATGTAGCACAATTAGGAGGTTCCCTGAGCAGTAATTTAAATAAAATATTTAAGAAAAAACATGTCTTTTGAGAAGCCAAGGTAGCTGGAAGACTTGCATTTCCCTAGAGGTAAGCTTTAATTGATTTCTAAAGCAATAGATGCTTGAAAAAGGCAAGACTGAAAGTAAGTACCAGCAGCAAAATACATCTCTTGATATTTAATGTTAATAGGGTGAGGGAAAGACTACTTTTTTTTTTTTAATTCAAAGGCATAGACCATCATGCAGACAGCATTTCCAAATGACTGAGTCTCCCTTAATTTACACAACTCATCAAAACTAATTCTGCTTAGGACAACTAAATCAGAAGCCACATGCACAAAAATCCAGGTCAAGCTTGTGACAGAGAAAATTCAAATATTTATTATCTGCTAGCCACTCCCATGCTTTTCATAGAGCCAGATTTCAACATTCAACAGTCTAAACTGTGTTGTAAGATCCACACTCCTATTATCCCTTAATTCATTATGACAGCATAAGCAAAAAGGAGGGATCAACCGTAAAATTTCAGCTGTAGGTTAAAAGCAGTATTCCTATAAGCACCATAACTTTTCAGTGCAACAGCTGTACATAGGAAACCCAAGATATCAGCTAAGCAGAACCTGAAAGGGGAAATTTAGTCCTTTAAATCATTATTTCTCTTTAGCCTTCTTAAATTTAGGCATGAGGTGCCAAGCTCATCACCTAAACTCCCTCTCACTGTAGCAAAAGAACTTCAAAGGCAAGTAATCTCAGCCTGGAAATTGCAGCCTGGAGCATCATCATCTCCTCTCCTTCCCCAGTAAACAGAAAGAGCTTAGATAACCACCTTAAAGCACCTAACTTTCACACTGCTGAAGTTCAGCAAGATGAATTCCAGCTGTAGGGATGGGATTTAAACTTCACTATATTTCCTCTACAAATAGTAGAAAAAGACAGATGTCCAGAAGACTACCCTGATTAAAATAATTTCAAAATAAAAAGCCTAATTTTGGGGTTCTGAATCATCCTCTAAAGTCAACAATGTCTTTGCAATGAGGAGAAATAGAGCCTTATTTAGGTGTGAATATCACCCTAAGCATTAAAACACACAGAACAGGTACAACAACAATAGCAATAATTACAGCACTTAATTTTTACCAAAAAAATGAGCTGAGCAGAGGAGCTCAACTTTGCTGAAAACAATCCTCTCAAATTACTGAACTATTTTTAACCGGCAAATTATTGAGGAGTTAAACATTTTTTAGGAATGCTTTTGTGAAACATGCAAAAGCTAAAAAGGCAACACAGAGGCACCCAGGTAATTGCAAGCCCAAGTAGACACAATTTCTCCCAGCCTCATCTCTACATCTTCATTGTGAATATAGGCATTGCTTTGTCTCAATCTCAGTACTCTAAACTAAATTGCATTTATTTTTATATAATAAAATATTGAGACATTTTAAAATAATAAAAGATTAAAGAATGCCCTCATTTACACTGGACACTTAAATTTAAGAGATCATAGAATCATGATAGTGGCATCTAAGAGATAACCATTTATTTCAAGATTAAGAAAAACAGAATGGGGACTTCAATACCTACATAAATTTTAAGATCAGATGAACATTACAGTAATCAAAATTATATTGTGTGCCAAAAACTAGGAGATTCATCTTAAGTCACTTGCCAAAATAGCTTTAGATACATCAGTAACTTTGATCCAAACAGGCCTCATATACAAGGCTATAGGCTGAATCATAGAATAGCTTAGGTTGGAAGGGACCCTAGAGATCATTTAATCCAACCTCCCTGCCATGGGCAGGGATGCCTCTCAACTAGACTAGGTTGCTCAAGGCCTCATCCAAATACAAACCTGGTATTATTTAAAACATGATCCAGAGCTACAGTTTCATAAAGTATGTGCAGTTCAAATGATATAAACTAGCTGAACCCTAAAACAATTCCCAAAGGGAGATGAGGGAAGGAAATCTGTGCTTTTTTATGTTGTTTAGCAACATGAAACACTGAATTACTATTTATTTATTTATTACAGGTTACAGTAGATACATTTCAAAATTTACAGCATTAGGTAAAGAATACATTGTAAATACAATAAAAACCAATAGTAGTGTAATGACATTCTCTTTAAAATTATAAAGTGAAAAGTTATCGATGAATCCACTTTCCTCACATTTTTATTCATTTCACACAGTAAGACTTTTGTGTTTCTTTTATTGTTAAGGTAAAAAAAAAAATCAAAACAACGTGATCAAATGAGTATCTATTCTCAGACTGGATAAATTTTTAACATATAATATCAAAAGAGATCTAAAAAATTCAAGTCTTGCTGATCAAAATTAATTCTTTCAGGCTTTTTGATGAACAGATGGAAAGTATCTTTGATTTGTTTTACATTAAACAAAGTCTTTTTCATTGTGCATTAAGAAAAGTTATATGGAACATAGCTGTGTATTGAAAATATCAGGAAGCGGTGTGTACTTTATATCTCATGATTGGATTTATTTTCCCTAATGCCACCTAATGATTCATTAATTATGAAAGCAGATACATTAGCCAGATCTCTTACCCAGTTCTACTTGCAAAAGCGCATCAGGAGAGTTTTGGAAACCATCACAAATTCCCTATATAAATACAACTTACATTAGGAAAATGCAGGCAAACGCGCACCCCTCCAGAAAACATCACACCTTTGCAAGTACAAACTGCATCTTCCTACAGAAGGACTGATACAGCCTTGATGGTCCAGACTAACCCCCTGCTCCATCAGTCTTCAAGATTTAACAGTGCACTTGAAAATGCTTCTAACTTAATTAGCCTATTTTCCATGAGCCTTCATTTTGCTGATCTAACTCTATGACAATAATAAAATTTATGAGAAAGAACAGTTTCTAGCTACATGTTTTGCAAAGTAGTGTCCATCTCTATCAATCAGCCTGAATATTTTAGCTTCTACGGTACAAATTACACAGTGCATTTGTTCTAATAGTTCCAAATGTAACTGAGGTGATCACAGTGCAGATCTTGATCATTTTAAAAACATCTACTCAACTAGCATGATTTACACATACTCATCAGGCAGACTGCCCCTGCAGTGAGATGGATTCTCTGACAAAAAACTGCAAAATAAATTCAATTCCTAATGAAGTGAAATGCTATCCCCATTGAAATTAGTAGAAATTTTCTATTGGTTTTAATAGGGCTAGTATTTAATTTCTTAATGCCCTTGAAATGTTACTTTAAAAAAAAAAAAAAAAAAAAAGATATTTACAGTATGTGGATACAGGAGGAGACAAAATATATTAACAAGAGAAATCAGTGATTATAAGTTTCAATTTGTAAAATAGCCACAAAATATAAATGTTTCACTGAATTTAAGATTGGTCCTCCATTCTTAACTCTAGCAGCTCAGATAAAATAACCTAACAATCCTGCAAAACCACTAAAAGATATTGTGAACTTTAAAAAAGAGACATATACTTCTGCCTGAATTATTTTGTCTTAACACTTAAAAATAACACTTAAGAGCAGTATAGCTGAAAGATTTAAGATTTTCCTTATTTTTTTCCCCCCTGCTGTTTTTTTTTTTTTTTTGCAATAAAAATGCTAAATAAAAATTTCACTGCCTTGACGTGGTTTTATGTTGTATATTACCTTAATTTTTTTTTTCCCCTAAATAAAACCTTAAAATTCCGATGTTTTGTTAGAAGCATGCAAAGCAAAACCTCAAACCCTCAGATAAAATTATATGCCAAGGTTGGAACTTCCTATAGACCTTCCTTACTAAATGCCACTTAAGGGAGGAAAAGCACAAACAATTGAGGAAGAACCTGTAGCCAAGCCTGCAAAACCACTGTACGTCGAAGCCCCTGGACTTCCAAGGACTCCTACATAGGGTCCAATTCTATGAGCAGATCTTTTAATTTCTCATTTATTGAATTGTCAGTTTGACATTTAAATGGAGCCCTTATATAAAGGCTTCTTTTGCATTTGCACAAATAATGCTAACAAAGTAGTTGTGTTTCACCTCCTACTAAATCCCAACTCTACAGTCATATGAGCGTTCAATTACTCCTATGCAGAAGCAGCTGCCACATTGGAAACAAAACTTAATATTAAAAATGGTAATATAAGACCTTGAATAGGCCATTTGAGTTTAAATTGGCACTATCTTTCCTAGAATTACACCAGTCTACACCAGCTGATCTGACTTGATGCATTTACTCTTCCAAAAGCATAAGTAAATTTCTTTAAAGAAACTAGAATGTTTCTTCATTCGATTCTGAAGTATAAAACTTAAGGTAATTAGAGGAACTGTGTAATTTATCATCTGTGATTCTCCAGATCCAGGTAAAACTCCTTCCAATTTCTCCTCTACTTGTTAAATTTGCTGGGTTTGAAGTAATTTGTTGAGATGTGAGCATAAACATATATTCAAAGTATAACTCTGGGTTGGAAAGGGGAAGAGTTTCCTTTTGATAATAATCTTAAAATAGGTTTAAATAAAGCAAGACTGCTTTAATGAAATACAGAATGGATGAGATTGAAATTTCTGGTGAAGAAATTTTAACTCCCTGAAAGTTTCTAGTCAAAGACCTTTGAAGATAAAAGCTTATAATAGAAATAAGTACAAACTTAACTGTACCTATACAATATAGCAAAAAAATTTCCAGAAGGAAAAAGAAATCTGAAATTACATATTAGGAATCTGTTTTCTCAAAGATGCCAAAGGCTGTTGCACATACATTTAAAATACACTCATCACTAGTATAACTATATAAAGGTGAGTTTCTTCAGTGCTCTGCATCTTTCAAATTCACAATAGAAAGCAAGAAGAGAGATACTCCTGTTTAATTGCACAGCCTGCCAAATCCTTCGCAAGGTAGGTTGTACACCTGAACAACAGAAAGGTGGGGTCCCCCTCTCAGCTCCTAGAAGGGGAAACATACTTCTTCACACAGAAAACAAACTAATGGACAAGATAGTCAACTGTGTAAATCAACATATGCTTAAAATTTCAAAGGAGCTGATTTATGACAGCTGAAGATCTGGCTCCAGGTTTAAGGCAAGTGAAAAGAGCAACAAAACAAAGCAATATTTACCATTTACAATCATTGGTCTTGCACAGGTGCTCAACACTAGGTAGCTTTTGTGGGGAAATTAAGTCAAAATTATATTTAATATGAACTATTTCCTCAGTCTTCTGTGCGCCTTGGAATAATTTTATCCTAAAATAAGAGTATAGTTTTAAAGTCTGTATGCTCGACTGCTATAATACTCTGCTTGTTCTTTCACATTCATAGATACTTGCATTGAAAAAACAAAACACCACACCAAACAAAACCAGAAATGGATAGAAGTGTGTGACAGTTATTTTTGCACATAGTAAACAAATAAAATTTTTTATTAACACACTGAATTATTTCAGTATTAAGTTTTGTTGTTTGGGGGTTTTTTTGTTTATTTTTTTTTTTGGTGTGTTTTTTTTAATTAAGAGATTACCTAACCAAGACATCAAAAACTGGCAGAAATTTCACTGGCTACATTCCTAACAAAGTTATCATCCATTTGTGAGATCAGTACATAAAAGTGTTTCAGTCTGAAAGATAAGTTCAAATGATCTTCTTATACAATTTGTTTTGAAATACTTAATTGCTCCATATACACTATTTTATAAAAAAAAGGTTACAGCCATGTTTACAGACATACTGAGTTAATCAACCCTTACACATTAAAAGAAACCAGTCACTGCAAAAAGCTACTTCTGCATGTATGGGAAGACTTGTAAAGTTGTCATGCTTTAAAATACGCTGCTCTTATTGTCATAAAGGTATGTATATAGATATCTCAAATCTATGAACACCAGAAAGATGCGATTTTTTTTTTTTTTTTTTTAATAATAGGCAAATAATCTTCCCTGAAGGATCTTAAATTTTAAGCAGATAAGGACAAGTTTATTAAATTGCAATCGATCATAGAATAACTAATTTTTACCTATAGTTAAGTTAAAAATGCACACAGTGTCAGATGAGGAGTCTAAGTTATACTGTCCCAAATTTGGTGACGAAAGCTTAGGGTGGTCGTCCCCTCCTTTAAAGATGTTTGCATACGTGTGTTGGCACATGGGTATACTGTGAGTTTTTTAAAAATCACATATATATTCTCTATAAATTAAAAAAAGATATCATGGTAACAAAACCCAAAAGAGAAAACCAAAACAAACATATACAAAGAGAAAAGCAAACCTTATTTTTAGCATAATCCAAAGTAACATCAAAATTGCAAAGATCAGATTTAAGTTTATGATTGATTCAGATCGGGCTCTGCAATATTCCCATTCTCTGGGAAGACAGGTGGAAAATTGTTATTAAAAGTTGCTGGAAACTCTAGCGTAGCATCAACATTTTGATAGCCCACATAAGAATTAAACGACTGCTGTAGAAGTACTCTGCTATCAGGCATCTGTATGAAAGCCCCTGACTGTGTGGTAGGGGGGATTCTTTGGTCAACTGGTTGAATTTTAGGTTCCCTGGGCTCCAGCTGTTGCTTGCTTTCTTCATCCGTGTCAAGACGGGTTAGCTTTTCTATCCACATGCGAAACTTCTCCTCTGTCTGCCTCTGCATCTCAGCAAAGCAGTTCATGGCCTCTTCCAGGACATTGCCTATGCAGTTCCTATCCCACACGGTGCCCCTGTCAAGCAATCCTGGAATTTCCCTGGTCGCTCCTCCAGATCCCCCAGCACGACTGAAGCCAGCTTTAAAGACATTGAGGCCATTTGATAAGACATCATTAAAAACATAATATTGTTTAATGAAGTATGTTAACTCAGGAAAACAAAACATTGGATATGACAACAGGAGAGGAATTAGCAAATATTAGGCAACAGTATTACTATAACAAAAAAAAAAAAAAAACAAACACACCACCACAAAATTTTTTACACTGACTGAGGTTATAATAGAAATTTTGGCTGCAAAATTGTTTTTATTCTAGAATTCTCAGGCAATTTTGTCACAAAGGTCTTTTCCAAATCAGTCCAATTCCCTTGCAATTTCTGTTTTGAATTCAACTGAAGGTGTTAAAAACATTATATAATAACACATTTAGCTCTATTAAGCTGTGATCCAAAATATTACTGTTTAACTGATAAATCTGAATAATTATGTGTATTTTACTTACATACATGAATCTTTTTATAATGGAATGTTAGATAAAATTGTACACAAGATAACAGAGATAAAGGCTGATACAGTGATTACAGCATCTAAACTAGCCAAGCCCAAAGCTCTTGGTCTAGTTTTGGAAAACACACTAAACACTAATGAAGAGAACGCGCTACAAAAACACACGCACACAAACATAAAAAGATATGTGAATGCTATGCTAATACATGAGGTGAAAGCAACCTCTGTTAGGCCAGATGATCACAGCTACATCACATGGGTAACCCACACAACATGTAGGAGTGATCAACCTCACACCAACTCGAAGCATGCCCTTCATCATACAAGCCACCAGCTGTGCAGTACTTCTAGCATCAGTTCTAGGCAAGGCAGGAAACAGAATTGTTGGAAAGAAATTATTCTCCTTCCTTCTATCCACCAAAAAGATGGTTAAAATGACTGGATGTGGCATTATCGGGAAGAACTTTAGCAGCAAGAAGAGAAGGTCATCCACATTATCTTACTCTACATATGTTTTGCCAATTACTAGGCCTAGCATAAATGACACAGCCAGCAAGAAGACAAATCAGTAAATCAACTGTATTGAATATAGAAAGGTCACTACATGGATGATCACCGGGGGTACAAATAAGTCAATTAGTTCACAAGCAATCAACATCACCCCCCATGACTCCAACAACAATACCGCACGACTGACAATAGGTGGGACAAATAAAGAACCAAAGTCTCCCATAGATGGAATGGAAGACAACCAAGTCAACAAGTTAATCATATAAGATAAAGGTAGCCACATATTTCTCTCTCCCCTAGCCTGTGTTTGCAAAGGTCTAACCTGACCGGGACCCAGATCCAGAGAGAACGAGGAGGTCCTTCCCCAACCAGGAAACCTCTGTGAAGTACATCCACTTCACAGAGAGACACTCCTCCCTTCCTGCAAGTGGTCCCAGCTTTTATCCCCAAATGGGACACCTGACCTCTGTTTACTTAATGCAGGACACCTAGGGCTCATTTACCTTATGGCTCTCCCTGCAGGGCCAACCGCCCACTGGAGGGAAGCCAAAAGGCAAACTCACCACCTCTTTATGAAGGACTGTGGGAGTCACACTGGTGGCCTTCAGGGTTCAAAAGAAAGTCACGTCTAAAAATGCATTTAAAATACTAGCATTAATCTAATTTGCCTCTTTGCTATATAAACTTACAGTTCTATAGGTTTTGAAGTTGCACCAAGTTAAAAGGAAGAAACTTGCAATCACAAAGGGGTCACAATCACTCCTATTTTTTTAAGACAAGACCTCCTGCAAAACATCACCTAAGAAATCCACCAATGCTTTCTCTTTATGGAATCTAACAAGTACTATCCAAATAATAACCAAATCCAAACTTATTTAATTTAGGAAGTATGACAAGAATTTAATAAAATATGCTGTATCTTCATTCTAATTAGCAATGGTGGATTCCTCTGTGTTATGCTACCTGACATTTCCAAATGAGTATCTTACTGCAAATCACTCTTAACAGGTGGGTTTGGTTTTTTTTTTTCCCCTATTCATATATAATTGTCATTCTAAGTTACTTCAAATTCATCCCTTGCAAGATACTTCATCCAAGGTCTATGCACAATTCTTTGGAGGAAGTAACCTGGCTGAGAGTCCCTCACACAGTGTCCCCCTCTTTGCATGTCTGCATATTAAAAAATTATTTTTAAAAGTTTTTTAACAAAGTGAGCTGCAACACCTTTTTCCAACATCAATACTAAAACTTTTTGAAAGCCTAAAACATGAGTCACCCCTATTTCAATTCAAATTTTTCTGAGTTGTAGAAAGCACAATGGTGGTGAAATGTCGATATTTTCATATTATATTTGAATTTTTTAAAACCCCTTCCTTCTTCCAAAGGACATGTTTACACAGAAAATATTGACTTCCAGACTTGTTCTCATGCCATTTTCATCGACTTCATATCCATGGTCAAATTTGAAATTGCTTAAAGGAAAAACTTTCAACAGCAGCAAGTCTAGCAGAATCTGAGCAGGACTCAAAGATCATCCTCTTATGCTATGAATACTATCTGGTGTTTAAGAACAGTAAAATCCTAAATGCCAACAGAGAGGTCCAATCATTAAAAAAAAAAATCATTCCTCATCTTCAATAATTCGAAATTCATGGCATTGCCTGAATTAAAGAGCCCAAGATTACGACTGCTCAGGTCAGTGAAAAGATTCTCAGTAGCACCCATGAAGTTTAGACTGAACCTGTATTTTCAGATTTAAATTAACACCATATAATGCATTCAGAATAACATAAAATATCTTGTGCTTAGCTCCTACTGAGCTCACAATATTTGTGTTGAAATATCACCAGGAAAATCTCAACTCTTTACTCTTCAATCTTTCTTGATAAGAAAAACAAACCTGCCAGTATTTTAATCCACATTAGATTTGAGTTCAGCAGAGAGAACTGACTCTATTGTACAACTGCTCAGTTCACAACTTCATGGCACTATTATGTATTTCACTGAACATTTTCCTTACCTTACTAATTTAGCCAAACACATTTTAGAGCCAGTTATGTGGATGGTTTGAAAAAACAACTGCACTATTGAAATGGAAGAGATTTAGTTACACAACATGAAAAACTACTGTATTCTCAAGTGTGGCACTTAAATTTTCAGATCACACACAAGTGAACTGTCTTCTGTGATGCTACATGCATCAACAGAAGGTTAAGAGCCAGAGTACGTATAATATGGCCTTCATGTACGAAGGTTAATTGTCACAAAACATTTTAGAGAATCTCTGTTGGCAAAGCTATTTTTCAGATAACAGACATTTTCAAGAGTCCAAATAATAAGCTATGTTGAGACAGTAACCAACATTACAGTTGAGTTGTCCAAATACAGTAAGATTAAGGAGAACACAGGCTCTGTAAAAATTTTCTGCATCAATGCGTACAAACTATTTTCAAAAGTAAAGGTAAAAGCTTTTTCCATGCTTATGTCCTTCTGACAGGTGCACTGTAGTTTCTTGACACTCAAGTTCAAATTAAACTTATTTAGCTTTTGACTGCGTACATAGAACACTCATGACCTGAATTTCCAGTAATGCTTTTTGATATCCTGTATTATTTTCTAACTACATGTTTGTTCCCTAAATTGAGGATATTCACAGCATAATGCTAAGTGCACTAAAATGGCTTTCTAGTAAAAAAAATTTAAGCACTTCACCAGTTCCAAGAAGAGCTCACAGATGTCATGTGAACCTACCACTGTGACAGAGAGTTGGGAGTCTGAGTAGGACTCCCAGCTCCACTGCATCTGTTAAGACCACAAAGTTTCATTAACCCACAAGTAGCACAGCATGCATTTATGGCCAACCTTGTCTTGATCTCTATAGAGAATATTTTTCTCTTGTACTTGGAGACTGTTTCCCACAAATCAAAGTAATTTCTATTTAAAGGAAAACCACAATGTAGCAGGTACACATTGCAACTTATTCTAAAAGGACAGCTCAAATGTTTTAAATGTAATTTAGCATCAAGCAGATGATACACACTATGAAATACAAATAAACATCATTGTTCCTCAGGAAGGTTTTTGCACTACCACATCTTGCATCACAGGTGAAATAGGACCTTGGAGTAATCATCACTAAATCATTAAGTTCTTTCGTGCTCTGCAGAGGACCTTTTCACTGTAATCATCTCACTGTTAAGACTGAGAGCTCAAATACAGAAGAGTCTAGTGACACAGGAAAAAGTACCCTAGAATGGTTTCAGGTCTCCACAATGGAAGTCATAAAACTAAGCAGATCTGAAAATACTATGTGGTGCCTTAAAAAATAATTTCAAATCGCTATTAAAAGTTTACTTCCCACTAATTATAGGACAACTATGCCTTTCCCAGACTTTCAAATAATAAACATTAACTTTTGTGCAACCTGCTTCCTAACAATGTGGGGAAAATGCCAGTTCTCATGGTGACAGAATAATTCATCGTAATCAGGTCTGTTAAAACAGTTATTTTAAATATTTGCAGTAGATTTTACAAATTCATCTAGCAAACATTAGTTCAGCAACTTAAAACTACTACAATTTTCCTTTAAATGTTCTTGCCCTATGTACACGGTCTCAAAAAAAAACCTTCTAGCACAAGAAAAAGGCATAGAAGCCAGTAAAAATTGTCAAGTCAAAAAATTTATTTTTATGTGATTTTATTTTTTATTGCCATATGAAGATTGACATATGATGACAGTTCTATGGTATAATATACTGCAAGAATAAATCACACAAAATCCTGCTCCACATCACCTGGGCTATCTTCTGCTGACCACTTGCCCAATATAGAAAGATATTTTCATTAACAGGCAGCCAAATTCCTCCTTCTGCTTTTAAAATATACACCAGAGATCCAAGGTGCCAGACCAATAGAGAGAGGAATAAGTTAATATACTCACTGCATAGGATGTAAAGAAGGGAGCAAGCTGGCCAAAGATCCAAGTCATGGGAGATAGAATTAGCCAGGTAATGAGTCCAACTATGTAGTAGGGACTACATCTTTTTCACCACCATCCTGGAAACCCCACTTACTATGCACAGTCAGGAAGCCTTTCTGACAACCAGAATCCTCACACGGCACACCTACTGTCTAGACAGACCTCACTACCAGCAGAGTCAGCTCTTATAGAGGTGGCTTCTTGCCCCACCTCCAAGTTCATGTGGAAGGTGGGGGCACCTGGTGGTGATCTCCTAATCAGTTCCCACCCAAGGCTGGGACCCTGGGTGAAAACCAGTCAGGAGGGTCTTTCTTGCCTGGTTGTGGACATCATCCATATGCCAACCCTCATTCAGGGCTGGGGGTTTAAACCCCAGCACCTCAGGCTAATAAAATAACAAAGACTCAGCAGACAAAAAACTTGGAAGAATTCATCTTTCTTTTGCTAATAAAATTATGAGAAGCCCCCTATAATTTGCTGCTTCCAATCTTAAGACATCTGTGTCAGAAAATTAAAAGTATAGAAATTATAGATCTTTATGACATAGGAAAATGGTAACATCTTTGTCTAAAATGTTGAAAATTTAGGTGTGGATATAGCTTGTGCACCTGTGTAAACAAATTTATATTTATGTCCTAAAATAGGTGACCAGTTGCAATCTGCAAGAATTTACAAGGCTAAGTAGGTTTGTCATGCACTGAAATAGAGCTGAAAGCACAGCATAAGTGCAATAATGAACAGGGCCTTACTGTAACATGGGCAAGAGATATTCCATGTTATTTCTAACATAGCTGCCAAGCTGTGGTCTTAATATATTAAAGCTGGCTACTTAAGAATGTATTTAGTAGATTATCACCACCTAATGGGATTTGACAGCACTGATAGGAGTTCATATAGGTTTACAAAAGAAAAGATCTGAAAATTCCAGAATTCAAAGATAGTCCTTCCTCCAATTTACCATTTCTCTGCTTTGTTGGTGTGCAAACGTGCACTGAAACCTCAGAACCGATTTTAAAATTTGCCCATGTCTTGTTAACATACTGCAGTCTTCAAATTTACACAGAGCTGCAGTTCTCCTGGATTTTCTCAAGTGTCACTCATCAAATTTAACATGACAGCTGAGAAATTATGTCAGATGTGTTACAGTTCAGTTTAAAAAACATCCTCTACCTGGTATCTCTGCAGTGATTGTCTTGCTGCTCCCTGAAACCTCTTCATCATCATCATCTGATGAACTCGTGCTCGAGTCACATGTCAGGTCACTATCACTGGTACTGCTGTCCTGCAGCAGGTTGTACTTCTTGCGAGCAGCTGCCTCCCGCTTCTGTCTTAAGAGACGGATTCTTTCTTTGTGCTTTTGGCTTCGATGACCTTTTACCTTGGTAACTCGACCATTCTGCTTATCACTAGACTGTCGGTTTTTCTTGGCAGCCATTGTCGAAGTTTCGCTTTCAGACCTAGATCGCCTGGTTTTCCTTCCAACTGGAGCCCCAGACATCACAGAAGCATCTCCCTCTACAGCAGCTTCAGCTTGACAGGGCTCATTCTCTTCTGTGGAAGACAATGTATCTGAGTCAGCCAAATGCCCACTGGAAGAAGGGGAAAGCATGCAATGATTAGAAGAGTCACTCTCATAAACACAATCATCTGTTGGCTTATCATTTCCCATAGATGCTACTAGTTGAGACTCCAAGGAATTACGCCTCAGTTCCATCAGTAAGCAAGGCATTGAAGAGAGTACTGCAGAGTCTGCTGCAGTGGGCATGTTTTCTTTCTGAGGTTGTCTCTTGAGTTCTATAGGCCCATCTTCATCGGGAGGAGTCTCTTGCTTTTCAGAAGTCTTTGACAGAACTTCTGAATCAACAAGTTCTGCTTTTCTCACTGCTTCCATCTTCATTTCAGAACACCAAGGTCCTCCTGGTCTCAAAGCATGAAGCACATGGTGTGGAAGACTGGGTGAACTAGATACGGACTTCAGCAATACAAGAGCCTGCACAAGAACAGAACAGTAAGAACAATTTACCGAAATAGTCCTGTTCTTTACAGTATTAAACAATTAATTGCTTTCAATTAGACAGTGTGGTTCAATATAGTTTTGGTTTTCTTTATCTACTTTTCCCTAGTGAACTCATCCTGTTATGCCAAACTATTCTTCCTTTTACACACCCATGAAAGATGGTATTGAAATCACATTAAATGATTCACCTCATGAGAATAATCAAAACAGATCAGAAAATAATAAAAATATTTCTAAAATCTTACTTTATAAAACTTAAATCAATATATTATAAGCAACATATGCTAAATTTCTTTACCTAGTACTTTAAACACATTTTAATGAAAAATTTTAACCCTTATGAACAATGGCATCCTGAAAATTCCCAGACTTGGCAGTCATCTACCTGGACAGACCAGAATATAGTTTATTTCCCATATCTGTGAGAAATATACTATCAACCGAACAGGACCTCAACCTTATAAAATTACAGTGCTTTTATGGTAATTTGCAAACTTACAGTACCATCATAACACAGGAGAAATCTAGTCACTTTGAGCAGAAACTGAGTGGCTGCTGAACATTACAGAGCAAGGCTATAAACACCTTCCTTTTCCAGCAGAATCACTCTGCCAGTAGATCTTACATACCAAAGATGAATTTACAAGAAGTGCCATGAAGTGATACTAAATTGTCATATATGGGGTTTTTGACATCTACAGGCAAGGTCTTTAGAAATATTAGCTACATGTAACAGATTTGTTCTCAGCAGAGAACCACCATGCTGGTGAGTCATGTAAAGACTTATTAGGAGTATCTAATAGACAATTCAACTGCTCCTTGAGTGTCTCACATACATGTTCTGGTTGTATGAGAACCTACAGGCTGACCTAGTTTCAAATCTGCCAGGAAAACAGCATAAAATAGCTGCAAGAAAGAAACAGTATCCATCCACACCAGTATCCTACATTTTACTTCAAGTTAGACTTTAATAAATTGCATTACTTCAGCACTGTCCTGGTTTGGGGTAGAACAGGGCTGGTTCTGTTCAGTGATTTTAACTTTCCAGCTAAAGCTCTTCTAATTAACTGCCTTGTATGAAGTTTGCAGCATGCAAAATGCCTGCTTCTAGCAGTGATAGGACTTCATGTTTAGAGTTACTGCCAAGGATTGGTATGCAGACCAAGGTCACTGCTAAGCTTGCGTATCACACGGAGGGGAGCAGAAAGTAAAGCCACATCTGCAGGGAGGAGCAGACAAGATAAGTGACCCTAAAATTCACCAATGGGGTATTCCATCCCATATCCATCATATCCAGTAAAAGCTGAAGGATCAGGAGGGGCAAGCCCTTCTGTCACCCCTTCCGTCTCCTTCTTCCTCGCTTCTGCTGCTCCTGCAGTGTCTGGCATCCGAGAATGACTCCATCCATTCTGCCTTTGATCCCAAGTCCTGTGTTCCTGAACTGAGTTCCAGAATCCAGCTCCTGTACCCAGTTGCCGTCTGTGGCCAAGTCCAACCTGGGGCTTTTCTCCAGGGGCTGCTCCCCAAATGGGGTTGACAGTGACGTACTGCCATCAAGGAGGGGGAGTTGGGTTCAGTACTGGTTTTGCATATATTTGTACATATCTCATTTTATTATCATTATTACTATTATTATTAGTGGTAGTATTAAAGCTGTTTTCCTTTTATTTTCTAATCAATAAGTCTCTCTCCTTTCCCTTTCGGGGGTGGGTGGAGTGGGATAACAGAGAGCATCTGTTATGGTTCTGGGGGCTGCCCTGACCCCAAACTGCAGCAAGTGCAAGTATAAAACCCAAGCTATTTATCTGATTGATAACTTGCACATTATCAACCCAGAAGTACCTGAAACACCTTCAGGGAATTTGTTTTAGAGATCAATATTTATCATTTTATGCTCATTAGTCACACTTTGCCTTCCACCTAAATTTTGACTTGGAATTCAACAGAATAAACATCTTTCAATTTCCACATTCACTTACAGATGAATGGTGATGAGATGAGCAATAAAGCAGGCAACCCCATAGAAGTTATAAATGAAGATGGACTTCAGCAACTCTATGAGAGTTATAATTGAAAACGTTTATTGCTATCAGAAAGCTGCTTATATAGTATACAAAGCTGTCCACACGCCCTGCTTCCCAAGCTAATTGGTTACAAACTACTATCCATGGGCTTAAGCTCTTTTCACAATTTGTTTTCCAGCTGCCATCATGGTCTTTGTTGTTTTTCTCTTGCTTCCTCCTTATCTTGGTTCTCTGCATTCCTTTCCCTTCCTATCTCTCGCTTTGTTGTCTTTTTCTTCTGTATTTAGCATTCTTGGTGTTTGCAGCTGCCCTTCAAGTGAAATATTCCCACAGAATGGTATGTAACAAATCCTTTACGGGTTTATAAGTATACTAAATGATAAATTTATGGTAATTCAAAAAAAGTGTAGACAAGAAAAAGCAGTGGTAAGATTTAACCTATTGTTTTTTAAAAATTCATTTCTTCAGATAAGGGCAATTAGTATTTGAGCAGCCTGAGAAAGCATGGATAGTCCAGAGAGATTTTTCAGTCCCCTGACAATCCTTCTTCAGTTTCCTGATCCATTCCAAGCTTCTCGTAATTGTATGCTGCTTCCCCTCTCCATCTGCAGCACAGAATAAGGCTACTTCCCTGCTTCTAAAAGGTGCTGTGAAAAACTCAATGTTGTCCTGTCTGCCCTAACCCACTTAGAAACTTCATTTTTACAGAATACTAAAATAGTTAATGCTTTCTTGAGGCTAATGAATGAAATTATGTAGGGTGCAAGGGAATTATGAAAATATTTGAGTGAGAAGCATCAGTTAAGGAAAGAAAGCTTAATTAATATCAGATAATACAAGAAAGATGGAGGTGACAACTCTAGGTGTGCTAAATATAAAACCAAAACAAACCCAACTCCCAAATAGGTATTTTGCTTAAAAATAAATACTGTAAAAATACAGGAATATATATATAAAAAAAAATCTTTGCCAATACTTGCACTGAGTAAAATTTTCTTGAAAGCAACTTAAAAGAAGAAATTCTGGATATGGGAACTTAATGCAGGAAATAAATATCACATAAGAAATAAATTATTTCCAAGGCCACAGTACAACATCAATAAACCCAAATGATGAATACATGTTCTAAGACAAACACATCCCAATACTGTAATAAAATAAGCATTTATACATATTTCATCTGCAAATCTACACTATAAAATAATTCTATTATACAGGTAAGTAAAAGATCAGAAGACTGAATGACAGGCCAAGAGTTATACACAGTGGGATATGTATTGTACCTGCTAGTGCAACTCTCAGCTTTGCTCTGGTCATGCACTTTGAAAATTCTTTTCTAAGAGTTTTGAAACGTACACGCAAGGAAAAATTTGGTTGCTCGTACACATACTAGAAAAATATTAGCTTGGCCAAGAGAAAGTTATTTAAATATTCATACTAGTAACTGTAAAACATGTTCTGCACTATTTATCCTTTTAGCCTGGGGAGCACAAAGAATAGAACTTGACTCAAAGCTAAATGGCAGCCAAAGAGAGACTCTTTTTTCACAAACATCCTACTTGGGAACATCATCTACCTCACAGCTCCCAAAGGGATTATAAGAACACCTGTACTTACCTTTCCATCTCTCTGGCCTATCAGCCAGAAAAAAAAAGTTTCATCTACATGTTGCCACCTTGCTAACATTCTAATTAAAATGACTCAATATATTTTTTTTAAATTAAGCATGACCTTATTTTACACAAACCACATTAGTTTGATCCCTCATACAGTGATCAGGGAATTTTATTTTCAGTGAGAAGGCAGCACAAGGACTAATAACTTCACAGAAGCGTATCTGGTCAACACCAACTTGTGTTTCTGTGTGCATGGAAAAAATACTTGCTCTGATGAGGTTTGTACACTCCAGGTCCCTTGAACTGGCTATTCAAACATCAACAATTTGAGTATTAGTATGTATGTAAAAAAGAACTTCATACGTATCACGGTGGAAAAAAATTCCAACATGAGACTGACTTTGCTGCAAGAAATACAGACAGAGGAAAATATCTATGCCAAAGAAAGCATTGTCTCAAGAAAAAAGAAAAAATTACTGATTTAGTTCTACTTGGGAAATGTATAGATCAGAGAGAGGAAAAGACTTTATTGTAAAACTCCCATGCCTTTCTTGCGACTCACTTTTCTAGTAACAGCACTAAAAAAAAGCTAATATCAAGGGGATGCTACAGAAAGAACAGGTTTTTACTGAAATGAGAACATAATATTGAAAAATACGTTGTGATGCTTACAGACAAATGGATTAGACATTAATTAAACATTGCTCAAAAATGACATTCTTTTTCTGATGCAGATACTGGACTGATGATTTTAAAAGGCAGTTCTGTAAAAACTTCTGTGCTAGATTTTTCCAACAAATTATTTTCTAGCCACACATAACAAACCAGTATGCAGAAGCTATTAAATATTTAACTGTACCTTTACTTGGGGAATATTTTCAAATCATGGACTCATTTGTAAAGGCACATAATTTGTATACTATGAAAATTGCACTTTAATGAAGAAATTCAGAAGAATTTTGAAGTTCAGATTAGTAGAGACAGCGAGCTGCTGGGATCCCCCTGTCACCCCAACGATACAGATTGGTTCGGCCCCACTACAGCAGGATGGCATCAGGGTACACTGTGCATCAGTATCAACTAGAGCCTTGTACTCCTGTGGGTCTGATGTGCTGGGCCATCAGACAAGATGGGACGTCTTC